>NW_027249235.1:330000-383612 GCF_030848795.1 Temnothorax nylanderi
CGAACAAAAAGAAAGTACATGTAATATTAGATGCTTGCCACATGTTAAAACTGTTCAGAAACTGTCTTGGCGATCAGAAAGAACTGCGTGACAGCGAGGGCCAAAAAATCGAATGGAGATTCATAACTGCTTTAGCATACTTGCAAGAAAAAGAAGGGCTACGGGCAGGAAATCGGCTTAAGATCGCACACATCCAATACTGGAAAATGAAGATGAAGGTGGCTCTAGCTGCTCAGTAGCAGTGTTGCTGATGCTATCGAGTTTTGTGCGCGAGTATTAGGCTTACCAGAATTTCAAGGAAGTGAGGGAACGGTACGTTTTATTCGCTGTATCGATAGACTTTTCGATTTCTTAAATTCGCGTAATCCATTCGGAAAGGGTTACAAGAGTCCGTTGCGACGTACCAATGAGTTTATCTGGCGACCGCAAATTTTGGCCGACATAGAGTACCTAAAAGGTATCACGAATGTCGAGGGTAAGGAAATGTGGAAAACCAAACGGTACGTTCCATTCGTCGGAATGATTACAGCCGCCATGTCCGTCATTGGCATTTACGACACGTATGTTAAACCGGAAGGCTCTCAAATGAAATACTTGCTAACGTACAAATGTAGCCAGGACCACTTGGAACTATTTTTTTGTGCAATCCGAAGATGTGGTGGCTGGTGTCCGAATCCCACTTGTGCACAATTTATTTCGGCGTACAAAAGGTTGTTGGTTCGGCACGAAATAATTGCCACAAACGGTAATGTCGAAGCCATGGACTCTACGAGTATCCTAACGGTTCCTTCTGGGGCTGGAAGAAAAAAACCTGTCGATCGTTACGATCCTGCTGTTTACAGCGCGATGGACAATATTCGATTCTGTAAAAAGTACGGATTAGATGAAGAGATCGGACATTGCAGCGAAAATGACGAATTTATGAATGAATTTATCGTACTTAACTGGTAAATACCAAACACGCTGTCCGCGTTTTCGAAAAATTGTGTCGCGAATATAGCTGGTTGGGTAGTTAAGAAAATAGTGGACGAAAAAAGCCGCTAATTAGGTGCGAGAAATGCCGAAATGCGTTATTTCAAGACAGTCAAAGCGTAGCAGAATTTTCGGACAATTGTCTTATTCAGGCAAAGACACGAGGTGGGCTAATATTTCCGAGTAAATGCATCGTTACAATCTGTCAACGCGCTGAAAACATTATAAGACATAGCTTGAACAGAAATAAGGGTAATCCTTTTCGAGAATCAAATGCTGAAACAGTTCTTTGCGCAAAAATATCGCAAGACGTTTTTCAGCCGCCTTGCAATTTATTTCCGTCGTTGAATGAGCATATCTTTGACGATGAAATGGAACATCTTTCGAGCCACATTTTCACGCTAGCGAAAGAAGTTTGTAAATGCTACATTAAGCTACGCATATTTATCGCAACAAACCGCGTGTCAAATGCTGCTATCGGCATGAAATTACGACATCATATGACTCGGCAAATAATTTGGAAGAGTCAATAATTTTTTAAAACAGTTTAAAACACAATTATTTTTTAAGTATTAAGTTCTGCGATACCTTGGAAAATTTTATTTTGTAGTTTTGCGATACCTTTGAAAATTTATTTTTGTTAATTTAATCTTCTATAATTTGTATTTTATGTTGTGTTCTTTATGTTTATCAATAAATGCATTTATATTTTACACAATTGTATGTATAAGAGTGCGTTCCGTTTCATGCATGATGCGCATAATGCATAATTTATCCTTGTTGTTCACTAAATATTAAACAAATATAAGTGATGCATTATGCGCATCATGCGTGAAACGGAACGCACCCTAAATTAACTGTAAAAACACAACTAAGCGGTTTTCACTCCTGTGTGCAACTTCAAACTCAGCGATTCACGAACGCTCACGACGGCTCCCGATGACGCCCGAAGTGCCCGCTGCGGCCAACATGGCGACCGTTCATATTACTTCACAAAATTCGGCCTATATTCACTATCCAGTTATATATAGATCAGTGATAATAATACGCGAGATCGAGTCCATAACTCGCAACGCAGCTATCGCGAAAATTTTCAAAGATATCGGCCAACAGCAAGACATCGGTTTTGAGATATAAATCGCTGTAGTCACCGAGCGTTCGAATGGAGAACCGCTGCCAGACGTTGACGGCGTGCGCGTAATCGCTCTCGGATACGGTGTCACCTGTCAATGTACTGTAAAACGAGTCGCGCGGTGGTAAATACAAGTCCTCCAACTTTTCGACGCAGTCAATGTACTCGTACGGGAATACGCCTTTTTGTGTCAGCAAATCAAAATTTTCTGCGGATAATTTACAAAATTCGCGTTGCAATATTCGCAGTTTATCATTGCTGAGATAAGATGCCAATTTGTCGAGACTAGCGGTGAGAAACTTGTATGAATCGATAAATCGCAATTTGACGCAAGTTTTCTTATCTTTATCTTCGGTGTTTTTAACGTTTTTTGTAAACGAAGTGTATTTTTCTTTTGTGATTAGGAGTAAGTCTACATGTCCTTCGTACGCTGTTGCTATTTCCGTTATAATAAAATGCGCGTCGTAGCCCGATAAATTATGAAAAATTATGGAAATGCAATGCGAATCTTTGTAATTTAAGTTACAATTAGAATGCGCGGGACCTCTGTATCGACCGGTCAGATGACAATGATCGCGTACTCGCACGTCGTCTGGCTCGAACCGTTTTTCGCACACGTGACAGTGCGTTGCGCTGTTAAACTTTTCCCACTCGTCTCGCGTGAAATCTGCCATGGGTACATTAGTGGACAAGATAGTCTTTACGTCGTGAGCTAAACGTCTTAGCTCCTCGGCGAACCACGCGACGCAATCCTTATCGCGACGAAACCGATACATTGATAACGAGTCGTCGTACGAGCAACGCACGTAGTACCCTATGCTAAATACGCGATGATGTTGATATGTGTACCTGGACGTTTCCGGATCCGCTTCCATCTTCTCCAGGGTACATTCCAGGTCGGCGTATACGATAAACGGAACTCGTTCCTTCCTGCTGTGATTCTTAAAGGCCAACCACTTGTCGTTATCATTCGGTAACTTGATCGCGCAGTCGTTTATCTCTTGACAGTCGACAGTGTGGGCTTTCAATTTCTTGCTGGAGCTGAAGTAGTGCAAATATCTGTAAATAATAAGATTTTTTTATATATCTTTTACGTAAAAATTATTTTTATTTTTATTAGGATGTATACTCACCGATCGCAAAAGTATTTCCGACCATCGTGCCTGCTCAATTGCGAGCTCACGAGGCGGGATAGGTTCTTGATCCATGCAAAATGTTCCACGTTGTTATCATGCACGTACAGCAGCTTTACATGTCTGTCCATCTTTCGATCTGTAACCCGTATTGGCAAGATAGCAAGTTCCTTGTTTTTTTTCTCGATGCCGTACACGTTGATTGATATATCGTTGTGATCTTCAAACTGTTTAATTTGATCCAACGTCATTGGAAACTCAATGTTTGTAAAATTTAGCACCGACGTGTAATGAGGATACGACGATTCCCGTTCGGCATTTCTTTGGGCTGAATGCAGAGCAGCCACCACTGACCATGCGAAACATGCATTGTCTATTGATCGCACGTTGATCACCGCTTTCTTTATTTTAATTTCTCGCGGTGTTTCCACAAAACACCCCGCGTGCAATGGATTGTACTTGTTTACGTTAACAGTCAAATTGAGTATACGCGACAACGCCCATCCGCTATCACGTTCCTGGAATTCCTCCAGCGATGCTAGGGTAGGCTCGATAATGTGTCGCTTGTACCACTCGCGCAGATCGAACATACGAAAGAGTTCACAGTTTCTCGTTGCGATACTTTTATTCGCGCGTTTGTCACCCGCAACAAATTCACCATTAAACATTGTGTTTATCTTTACATTGTCATGTCGTTGCATGACGTTCCGCACATGAATGAGTACAATGTCTCTCGCATCTTTGAGAAATTGACGAGGGTCGATGTGTTTGGAATTTATTACCACACCAGTCAGTATACGACTTTCAAAAGCCGTATCTATCTCGCGCCATCTGAGTCCTGTCTCACTCGCACTGTATCCTGCACCCAAATGCACGAAACGTTGACGTACCGAATCTTTCAGACCTTCGAGTCGTGCGATACAAGCGATCAATGACTGTTTAAGACCGATCGATAATCGTGGCCGTTTAATTCGGCTTTGTTCTTCCAACAATTCGATAAACTCGTCGCATCGTTGCTCCCACGCGGTAAATTCTTCCCGCGAATTTAATAGGGTGGATTGGTCCAACAACTCTTGCTCCATGTTATTACACGATCCTCTTTCTAACACAATTTGTTGTACTCACGACTTCCAATTCTCGACTACTGAGCGTATCCCCCAGATTCGTTAATTTATATTCTACTAATGATGCATCGTTTGCTTTTTTTATCATATCTAATTTCACCGTGATCTCAGCATCCGTACATTTGCGCCTTCCGAAAAAATGTACGATTTGCAGTTTTACACATGTGCGATGAAATCATCGTGAGACACGTATGTTCTTGAAAACGATATCGCGCCATTGACTTTCTTCGGTGATTTAATCTGTATAACTGCAGCAGCCATACATCGGCGCTATTTGCAAAATTTGCAGTTTTGCACGTGTGCGATGAAATCATCGCGAGACACGTCGCGACATGTTCTTGAAAACAATAACGCGCCATTGACTTATGCGAAATTGCAAAATTTGCAGTTTTGCACGTGTTCGATGAAATCATCGCGAGACACGTCGCGACATGTTTTTGAAAACGATATCGCTCCATTGACTTATGCGAAATTGCAAAATTTGCAGTTTTGCACGTGTTCGATAAAATCATCGCGAGACACGTCGCGATGTGTCCTTGAAAAAAAAATCATATTTGATGCTATTGCCCGATGAGGTGATCTCATCACGAATGTTCTTGACAAAGATATCACATTTAACATATGTGGATTGTGGTGGTGGTCACCATGCAGCAGCCGTACATCGGCGCAATTTGCAAGATTCGCATTTTTTGTACGTATAAATAGTCTACGAGGATTCTAGAGCGCAGTCGAGAGTTTGAAACGGTTTAAACACGTTGACACTGTGTGAAAAAAATATGGACAACGCGGGAATAGACAAACGTTATTGTTCATCGATGGTGCATAATCTTTGCGGTTGAGAACTAGGATTTCGAATAGAGCATTTGTGGACAATTGTGCTTGCAATTTCTCCGGACGATTGTCGATCGTGCGGCGCTAACTTAAAACCTGACGACGCGCCGTGTGGAGACTCAGTGTTCGTCGAACAGCTTCCGTCGACATGTCTATAACGTTCACGCTAACCGGGAAGAGCAGCATCCTCGCGGAGCACTATTTTCCCGCCGTGGATCTGAGCGACGGTGACTACGAGCTCGGTCTAACGTGTTTTGAGACTTATCACACGATTTCGAACGTGAATTTTTCGAATAATAAATTTTATTTCGACGAGGATGACACGGAAATTATGATTCCCGAGGGATCGTACGAGATACGGGCCATACACGAGTTTTTGAAACGTGAAATTTCACGGAAACGTCCGCGACGCGTGGTTCGTTCCAACGACGATCGTACGTCGGTCGCGAATATCGCGCGAGAGGAGACCATTCGCGCGAACGGCTACGAAGACGAGGTCGCGGAGTACCCGATAGTGCTCCGCGCAAATTACAATACGATGAAGAGCGAGATCAAGTGCGCTTTCAGAGTGAACTTTAACAAACCGAACAACGTCGGATCGCTGCTGGGATTCTCGTCGACGCGTATATTGCAGCCGGGACAGTGGTACGAATCGGACGCACCGATTAATATTACCAACATAAACATTATCCGCGTGGAGTGTAACGTGACCGCGGGTGCGTACAGCAACGGTAAACGCGTTCATACGATACACGAGTTTTCACCGAGCGAGATGCTAGTGTTGAACGACTCGGAGCACGCGACAGATAACAGTAATATCTTTACGGCTGCGCCGATCAACGATATCGTCAAGTCGACATTCGGTGGTGTTAAACAAGAGACGAGAAAGAAGCTCAACGCGTCGAACGTTAAATTTTTACAATCTCTGGGATTCGCGGTGCGAAACATCTGAACGATGACTGAAATTCTCAACATCGGAGGCGAGCCGGTCTTTGACGATCGCATCGTCAAGATCGAGACTCACACGTACAACCCGTACGCCGACACAACGTTCGACTATAGCGACGAGATACGAATACCCATACAACAGCAGGATCTGTATACGTTGCCGTGCGAAAGTTTTCTCTACGTCGAAGGAACATTGACGGTGACCAGAGTAGCCGACCAAATCGATAACGCGGTACTGGGGACTAATTGCGTCGCGTTCATGTTCGACAAGATTCGATACGAGCTCGACGGCGTGGAGATTGATTGTTGCAGAAACGTAGGAATAACCAGCACGCTCAAGAACTACGTTACGGTATCGTCCGACAAAAGCGTGATCCTGAAAAACGCTGGCTGGGATCCACAGAATAACCCGAATGGACACTTCAATTTTTGCGTACCGCTCAACACGTTACTAGGATTTTGCGAGGATTACAAACGCGTGGTGGTCAACGCTCGTCACGAATTGGTCATGATACGATCGCGCAACGACAACAATTCCCTGGTGGGAAGTCTCGCGTTGGAGCCTACTATCAAAATACTCAAGCTACAATGGCGAATGCCTCACGTGGTATTGAACGAGATCAACAAGCTATCGATGCTGCGCGCCTTGGAAGACGGACGATATCTAAGTATGGGTTTCCGTTCGTGGGATCTGTACGCGTATCCCCTGTTGCAGAACACGACCAAGCACTCGTAGGCCATTAAGACCGCGACTCAGCTCGAGAAACCGCGATACGTCGTCTTCGCTCTGCAGACGGGTCGGAAGAACGTCATGTCCGCCGACACAAGCCGATTCGACCACTGCAACTTGACCAACGTAAAACTCTATCTAAACTCGGAAGTTTATCCGTATGACGACTTGAATTTGGACTTTGATAAACACAGATGGGCGATTCTGTACGATATGTACGCGCGTTTCTGCAAGAACTACTACAGATACGAATATCTCGAGCCGAGTCTCACCGTTTCGACTTTTCTACGTAACGGCCCGTTTGTGATCATCGATTGCTCTCGCCAAAACGAATCCTTCAGAAACGCCACCGTAGATGTCAGAATAGAATTCGATTGCATGGAGAACGTACCGCCGAATACCTCCGCGTACTGTCTCATCATACACGACCGCGTGATTGAGTACAACCCGGTGACAAACGTGGTGCGCAAAATAGTTTGAGTGTTCGCGGCAACGTCAACGTGAATATTTTCTCTCTCTCTTTCCATCACTCTCCGATGCAATTATTTAGAGGGGGGCAAGGGAGGGAGGGGGAGGTATAAATCAGAGTGTCGCGAGACGGCTTGCAGAGTTGCGCGTCATTCCTCTCGATTGACGCATCGACGAGAGAGATAAAGAAATCTCGTCATGTCCGTACCAACGTTCGTGGACCTGCAAGGATTCCTCGTCGGGATGAAATTTGTCGTGAAGGAGGTGGCGGTGCTGAGAAAAGGCTGCGTTCTGACGCATCACATCTTTACGTACCCCATGCCGTGGAATCTCCTCACAAAATCCGACAAATTGTGCGCTACCTGGTTGATTGCGAATCACCATGGATTACGATGGGAAGACGGAAACGTGCCGTACAGCACGGTGAAACGCCTGATTACATCGGCCGTGCTTGGTGTAGAAGAAGAAGAAGACGACGACGAGATGCCGACTCTCGTGTACGTCAAGGGATGTCAGAAACGAGAATGGCTGGTGGATCTGCTGGAGAATTATGCGAGAAAAAACCTAATCGTCGAGACTCTGGATGCGCATTACGAAGATATCGAATCTTTGAATAAACTAGATGACACCAATACTATGCGATGCGGAAAACATGTCAAGAATTGCGCATTACAAAATGTACTGAAACTATTTAACTGGTGGTCGCGCGCGACGCCAACGTCCATTTCCAACGAAATACATTGTTAAGGTATAACGATGATCGCCAGAATTAAAAATAAGTTATATATAACTTTTTATATATAACTATATTCATCAACAATAAAACATTATATTCTTACTCCCCTTCCCCTCCCCCATCATCACCGTTAGAGTAGGCTTTACTTCCCCCTCTCCTAAAAAATAATCCACTGCGCAGTTCTATATAAAAACATTAATTCTCCCTCTCCCTTTCCCCCACCACATCATTACTTTTGGAATTGCCGCGTATGCTCAATTAATTTTATATGATCAGTCTTGTCGCGATCGCTTGTACTGACGGTCACAACTTCTCAGAGCCAAGAGAAAAAAATGTTCTCCTTTGAAGGATGCAGCAGCAGCAGCAACAGCAACAATGGTGGAAAACGCGTGAATGCCGTGAATTATTACGTGCCGATTCACGACGTTGAAACTCAAACGTATGAGAACAAATGTAATAGGTAAGTTTCGTTTAAGAAAAAAAAAACATATAGAGCCTCCCCCAGTTTTTATATCTTTGCAAATTGTAATACTTATGAATAAGAAAAAAACTAATTTCATTTCTTTTATACAGCATTTCGTTGGAGCGTCGCGCGGTTCGTATACTCGGCAGACGATACGCGTTGACAGCTACGGGATACAAATTCCTCGAAATTGGTATCAACGTGGGTCCACCGAGTTACGTGGAGATCGCCGTTGGAGATCATCGAGGAAAGGAACTGCTGTTATCTCTCGAAACATGGAAGGCACTCTACGAGCAACGGCGAAACATTCAGAATTTCCTTCGCAATGACTACAAAGATATCCACAGTTTTATAAACGTTGGACCGCTAACGGTGAGAGTTTGTACGTCGGTTAATAACGTCAAACTCATACGTCTCGAATCTGTAAACGTACGCTTGATGATGACCGAATCGACGTTGCATCGTATGTTCGATCTCGATCGGTGCATCGATGCAAGATTTGATCGATTGGTCAGAATACTTGCGGCAGTCGATGCAAAGTTTGCGCAGTTCTCCGATATCGCGTCCACTGTGACGGATCCCGAGGAAGCGTCGAATGTAATATACGCTAGCGATGCGTTCAATACATCAGCTCATCGATTGTGAGCTCGCAGCTTAGAATTTTGGAAGGTCGAAAAAATAAAATAAAATATTGTTGCGGTCTTCAACAATAGATTAATCATAATATTATTGAATTAATTTCTTCAGATACCGGTAACAAGAAATTTAAGAAGCAAGATGTAAAACATTTGTTGGAACAGCATACTTCGGATTATTCTCATATTCAGGAACGATTATTGCAACTAAAAGAGGAAAAAATGGCCATAACCAAAGATTTAAAATTTAAAAAAAAAGCTCAACAGGAACATATTGAACTTCTGATATCGTTAAATAAAAAGGTGGATGATTTAACGAATGTTATTCGGTCCTACGCTCCGCAATATTTAGAATAAAAAAATAAAGTAGGACACGTGTATTTGTTATAAAAATATAAACATATATTTTATCACACAATAATGTGTTTACAAATATTATTTATGTGTTTACAAATAATATTGTAATATTATGTGTTCACAAATATTATTTGTTACGAAAATATAAACATATATTTTATCACACAGTAATGTGTTTACAAATATTATTTCTTTTAGAATTTAAATTCGAGAACAATTATGACTTTGCTTCATATTTCATCGATCTTACAATTAAGGGGTCATGCTTAGTCAGGAAGCCGAAAAAATAGGTGATTTTTGAGAATTTGTTTTGCATAAACTATAAGACTTGTTTAAAATTGGGTTGGTCTATGTGAGAGAATATATTTTTATGAATGTAACATAACTTTTTTATTATATAGGAAAAGTCGGGCCGTCAGGGTCAACGCAGATCCTTGTGCGTAAATTCAATAGTCTGATTTGCTAAGTCAGTAAATTCGCCTTATGGCACGGAAAACGTGTGACAAATTTTCGTTACTGCTGAAGATGGCTTAAATTTAAGCCGAAACGTCCAGATAATGTACGGTTTGATGTACTAGAAGATTAATAAATCAGGCTATTGAATTTACGCACAAGAATCTGCGTTGACCCTGACGGCCCGACTTTTCCTATATTTGAATCTCGAGGGTCCTTATACTAATTTATTTAATTCACGCTGGCTGCAAGGTAATGCGTCTACACACAGGATTTTTTGCTTTTATTTCTGCAACGTTTGGAATTTACATCGTCACACTCATGAAACATTGGATTAAAGCGAGGAAGACTTACATCAAGAGTAGAATCCGGATAAGATTTTTAAAATTTTGTTTACACAATGACATTGTATTACGACATCTACAACGGTTCTGTAATTATACACCGGTTTTTTCGCATTATTACGCTAAAAAGAAATTTAATGTTTTGACGTCCAATTTTATCACTCGACTTATTAAAATTGGACTTAACGACGCGTACAGGTCTGTTAACCAGTCACAGAGACAGATTTTCCATCTCGCGAGGCGTATCTCTCAGAATATACCCGTGTATATATGTAACAAGTTTTTTAGAATGCAGGATAGAGGATTAAATTGTTTTTCTCAACGAGAAAATGTTAATCTTGATAAAAAGCTTGAGTGGTTGTTTCGTAAACACAATTTGGCTAAAATTAATTATATTAAACCGATTCATTACGTCTATAATAAGACAGTGACCAATGCTGCTTCCACTCCTCTGGTAAATGACCACAATAATTTTCCAAATACCTTTGAGGTTCACATCGAGCCTTCTCCGTTTGTTAACGCCACTAAATCTTCTCTCACCCATATTAGATAAATGGTTTATCAACTTACTATTAACTTCCACAACGATTCCTGAAAAAGCTCAATGCCTACTACAGTTAGGCAAGAATTTCTCTCTACCCATGAACAACATAAAAAAGACTATTATTGAGGCTTACACATTGATAAGATCTTGAGCATTAGGAATCGCTCCATTCCAATTATTAATAACCTTCTTTCTTTTTCTCCGAAATTCCCTCTCTTTTCGGAAGTTTCTAATCTTGTTAAAGCCACAAAAGCATTCATGAATAGTAATCCTAATATTATTTTTACCAGAGCCGATAAAGGCAATAGCACGGTAGCATTGGATAAAGAACTTTATAGACAGAGAATCACAGATATGTTATCGGATACAACCACATACACAAAAATTAACAAAGATCCAACATTAACGCTCACAAGAAAAATTAGGGATACAATTTTAAGATGGAAAAATCAGAAATACATTTCAGACCATAAATACAAACAACTATTATGCACTGATGGTATTCTTCCGAGGGCCTATGGATTACCAAAGATTCATAAAACAGGTCATCCTTTTAGAATTATAATTTCCTTCATTGACAGTCCAACATATGATTTTGCCTTTTTCCTGCACAAGATTATTTCCGATAGTATTCCTAAACCTGAAAGCCATATCAATAATAGTTTTGAATTAGCCAAAAAATTAAACGGAACACACTTGAATGATAATTCTGTATTGATTTTCTTAGATGTGATCTCTCTATTTACTAACATACGTACAGATTTAGTCCTAGAAAGCATTTCCAATAGATGACCACACATTTCAAACAAGTGCAACATACCGAAAGATGAATTTATCAAAGCAGTGGAATTAATATTAAATTCAACTTATTTTTGTTTTGACAAGGTAATCTATAAACAAAAATTTGGTTCTCCTATGGGCTCTCCGTTTTCTCCCATCGCTGCTGACATGGTAATGCAGGATTTGGAAGGCAGTGTGTTGCGACAACTTACTTTTAGCTTACCGTTTTATTTCAGATATGTGGATGACAACCATGGCTGTACCTTTTTACTCTCTTGACACTATCTTGCATTTATTTAATTCTTATCACCCCAGACTTCAGTTCACTATTGAAGTCGGGGGTGATAAATTGAATTTTTTAGACTTAACAATTATTAAAAATGAGAACACATTGGAATTCGACTGGTTTCACAAACTAACGTTCTCAGGCCGGTATCTCAATTTTTTGTCGCAGCACCCAGTCTCTCAAAAAAGAGGCACAATTATGGGCATGGTGGATAGGGCCTTCTTATTTTCCCATCCGAGATACCATTCTAAGAACATTAAGTTCATAATAGATATTCTTCTGGAGAACGACTAGCTGTTGGCATTTATCTTTAATACAATCAATACTAGAATAAAATCGTTACTCAAAAAATGTACTCGCAAACAAGATGAGCCTCCACCCACGAACGAAGAAGAACGACGTACGTGGTTCACGGTTCCATATGTTCCGGGTATTTCCGAAGAATTTAAAAGGGTTGTTAAAGACCAAAATGTCAACTTGTCTTTTTATAGTTTGAACAAACTTAAGAAATTCATTAAAGTGCAGAAAGATATCCTCCCAATCCAATCTAATAAAAATGTGGTATACAAAATTTCTTGTAAAAACTGTGACGCGTCATACGTCAAACGATGAGACAACTTAAGGTAGTTCTCCGGTCCTTATACTAGAGAAAATCGATTTTCTCTAGATTTTCTTGAAACTGTGAATATACGTTAATTCAGGTGTGCTTTATGCGTGGTATAAATTTCAGTACCTCTTCCGGTATAAAAAATAAAGATACTGAGCCTCAAAGTTTCAATTTTTACCAAAAAAAAATTTTAAATTTAATTTTTTTAATTTTGGCATTTTTTCCTTATAGAACTCGACGAGAGGAACAACTTTGGTCCTCTTGGCCAACCTCGTATCTCTTACCGTTTGGCCTGGAAAACCTTTTCATTAGTAAAAGTTGAAACTTTGAGGCTCAGTATCTTTATTTTTTATACCGGAAGAGGTACTGAAATTTATACCACGCATAAAGCACACCTAAATTAACGTATATTCACAGTTTCAAGAAAATTTAGAGAAAATCGATTTTCTCTAGTATAAGGACCGGAGAACTACCTTAAAACTAGAATCTCAGAACACCGTAACCACATTCATAGAAACACAACGACTCAATCGGTTATTACAGAACATAGATTGAATTTTGACCATGAATTCGATTGGGAAAATATCCAAATTTTAGATAACGAAAGATATTTATCCAGGAGATTAGTCTCTGAAATGACTCACATCAAACTACAGAAGAATGGTATTAATTCACAAAATGACAGAGAATTCTTGCATCACGCATATATCACGGTTCTCAATAAATTGTAATCCATGCTCACGAATACTTCGCTATTGGTACATCAAATATGACGTTGTCAGATCCTGCCTTGCCATTGGTATACCAAATATCTTTAATTTATGTTATTGACTTGACACACTATGTATAAAATTCGCCGTTGTTTTGACTTATGACACGCTTTCTCCTTGCAAAATTGTCATTTCATCGTTGTGTGGCGTGTCGACGAGACCGTCAAGTCTCCTCGCATTTCATTCTTGTTATACATGACGTTGTATTCCACGTTTTTCGGACTGTTTGTAGTCCAGTAAAATTAGCAAAAATAGAAAAAATAACCGGTAAAAAGCTATAAATTAGTGGAGACCTTTATCTCGGCATACTATTGAACATACTAAAAGTCCGGACCTCTATCTGCAGGGCTCGATCCGCCATCTTGAAAAAAAGGTGCTCCAATTCAGTTTTTCCCTCATCGCGGTAATCGTCGATCCTATCGTAATAAAGGTTATTATAAAAAATGAAGCTTATTAAATTCTCTATAAAAAAGGTCCAATACATTTTTTTCATACCATTAATAGTTTTTCTGTAATACACTGTTGAATATATGGATATTTGTATTTTGTCTCACGCTGTCATAAAAATCAGACTCTCGGTGTAAAATTTGTAAGAAAAAATATAAATAGACAAAAAATATCAAATGTGTGCGTGATATTTCTCGTACATATAAAAATTTGGCAACTCTTACCATTTAAAATTGTTGTACACGACTAGTACTGGGGGTAGCATCGTCTACAAGATTCTTCTGAGCCGTTTCCTGAGGTTGTGAATCTGCAGGGCTATGATCATCTCGATCTTCAACATCGATTACGAAGAAATCGTTCTCGTCAAGCTGCCAATACTTGACAGCTGAAGCTTCCAATAATTGGACCTCATTATATGATGCGCTGAAGCCCAAGCTAGATAGTAACGTTACTAGATTTTTAGAGCCAAATTTCCGGTATAAAAAAGCAGCAACGCTGATTAAAAGTGGTGACAAGAAAGATCTTGGCCTGGTCGCCAACAAAATAGCGTGCGCTATTGAAATGCATTTTTGTTCGAGCTGCTGCAATGGGCATTTTCTTCCTTCAGCTATAACGTTTTTCAGAAAAATATTGAGGGATTTCGGTATGTAGTCTTTTACATCTGTCAAAAAATTATCGCTTGAAGGATATGCAGACGTGTCGTTGTTTTGTGAACGATACCTCCCCGAATTATGGCTGCAGCTGTAGTGACTACTCGAAGGCGTTCATCGACTTTCTTCCGTTCTTAAGAAAACTAAAAGAAAAATACGGTGACGAGATTATTATAGCGACAAATAAGAAAATTACTACTATATGTTTCCAAAACAAAAGATGTACAATTTTGTCAAGTTATTGGTATGAACGAAAGAAAGTCGATAGACGGGAAGAACGCCTTCGAGTAGTCACTGCAGATACAGCCATAATTTGGGGAGATATTCGCTCACAAAACAACGACACGTTTGCATATCCTTCAAGCGATAATTTTTTGACAGATGTAAAAGACTACATACCAAAATCCCTCAATATTTTTCTGAAAAACGTTATAGCTAAAGGAAGAAAATGCCCATTGCAGCAGCTCGAACAAAAATGCATTTCAATAGCGCACGCTATTTTGTTGGCGACCAGGCCAAGATCTTTCTTGTCACCACTTTTAATCAGCGTTGCTGCTTTTTTATACCGGAAATTTGGCTCTAAAAATCTAGTAACGTTACTATCTAGCTTGGGCTTCAGCGCATCATATAATGAGGTCCAATTATTGGAAGCTTCAGCTGTCAAGTATTGGCAGCTTGACGAGAACGATTTCTTCGTAATCGATGTTGAAGATCGAGATGATGATCATAGCCCTGCAGATTCACAACCTCAGGAAACGGCTCAGAAGAATCTTGTAGACGATGCTACCCCCAGTACTAGTCGTGTACAACAATTTTAAATGGTAAGAGTTGCCAAATTTTTATATGTACGAGAAATATCACGCACACATTTGATATTTTTTGTCTATTTATATTTTTTCTTACAAATTTTACACCGAGAGTCTGATTTTTATGACAGCGTGAGACAAAATACAAATATCCATATATTCAACAGTGTATTACAGAAAAACTATTAAAGGTATGAAAAAAATGTATTGGACCTTTTTTATAGAGAATTTAATAAGCTTCATTTTTTTGATAACCTTTATTACGATAGGATCGACGATTACCGAGATATGAGAGAAAAAGAGAGAATTGGAGCACCTTTTTTTCAAGATGGCGGATCGAGCCCTGCAGATAGAGGTCCGGACTTTTAGTATGTTCAATAGTATGCCGAGATAAAGGTCTCCACCAATTATAGCTTTTTACCGGTTATTTTTTCTATTTTTGCTAATTTTACTGGACTATTCAGGAGGATGGCCGTATCTTTTTTAATTATTAATATTTTTTATTAAAAAAATTATGTTACATTTATAAAAATATATTCTCTCACGTAGACCAACCCAATTTTAAACAAGTCTTACAGTTTATGCAAAAAAAATTCTCAAAAATCATCTATTTTTTCGGCTTCCTGACTAGGCATGACCTCTTAACCTGATTAAATACAAGTGTTTGGTACACTAAATGTGTCGCATATTTATTTGCTGTCTCCCTCGATGAAATCACGTGTGCGCGACGTGCATTTTTCCGTGACGCTCGGCTCGCGGATGTTCGGGCGCGCTCGGTATCAATCGCCTATTCGCGCGCGCTGCGTGCCGGTCCGATCTTGTTTCCCTCCGCGCGCGCTCGCCCCCTCAGATAGCTCTGCGAGACTCAAGGCGTAACAACGCGGCAAGTCCGATATATTTTCGTGCGTGCGTTATACAAATCTGTTACGCGTTTCTTTGACTGTATCAGCGGAATCGGCTGACTGCGGCTTTTTCAATAAATAAAGTGAGAGGAAAAGCAGTTTTCTCGACCACGTTCTTGCGAAGCAATTTTCCCGTGAGACGCACGTGCCCGCATCCTACAACAAGAAATTAGCATTGTTCAAAAAATGTTTAACAAACACCTTAAAATTACTCTTAGTAAATATAAAAGTTAATGACAAAAACGTTAAAAACTATTAGAAACGTTTCAATCGCTCAGAAAATATTGCAATATAACCCAGTGAGAAGGCTGATGTTGAATCGACGTCAATTCAACGTCGATTCACCGAAAACTCATCAACATCAAAATTGACATCGAAAATCAGCCCATTTCGATCAAATTGTTTTGACATCAAGAGTTGCTTCTTTCTAAGTTACCTGTGTTCAAAACCCTAAAAATATTGTCTAAAATTAAGAGATTGTCACTAATATGAAAATATGCAGACAGTCATCGATTCGATATCGATCGACATTGAAATACGCGTGTCGCGGCTTTTTGCCGATCATTGGTCGCCGATCTGAGTAGTTATAGTAAGGGCGTTCCAACTCGGGGGCTCCGAGGGGGGGTGAGGGGAGGGTGGTATCGGATTTCGCGGGGGGTAAGGGGGAGGGGGGAGGAGCGGGGTATCGGGTTACACAAGGGTATCGGATTTCGCGGGGGGTGAGGGGGAGGGGCGGGGTATCGGGTTGCACAAGGGTATCGGATTTCGCGGGGGGTGAGGGTGAAGGGGGTATCGGGTTACACAGGGGTATCGGGTTTCGCGGGGGGGTGAGGGGGAGGGGGGAGGGGCGGGGTATCGGGTTACACAAGGGTATCGGATTTCGCGGGGGGTGAGGGGAAGGGGGGTATCGGGTTACACAAGGGTATTGGATTACGCGGGAGGGGGAGGGGGAGGGGGCGGGGTATCGGATTTCGCGGAAAAGGGGGGGGGAGGGTGACCTTGGCATACCACGTGTATGACTCACCGGGATGACTCACCCGCGCCGCGGTCGCGCCGCGGGTCCGCGTGGGGGTGCGCGGGGTCCGCGGGGTCCGCGTGGGGTGCGCGGTCGCGCCGCGGGGGGGTACGTTCGCAACGACGCTGCTAGGCGGCGCACAATGGGTAAGACTAACTCGATAGCGTAGGAGCGTATTTTGTCGATGACGCGTCGAACCTGTCGGAAGAGTGAAGCCCAGTTGCGTACAAAATAAATCGGACACAGCAGGTTGAATCAATCGGACACAGTAGGAAACGGACACAGCAACAATAGGACACATTGTCAATCGGACACAGTGATAATCGTACACGGTAAGAAACGGATACAGTGCCAATCGGACACAGTAAAAAACGGACACACGGCGGTTACAATCGGACACAGTGCTAATCGGACACAATAGGAAACGGACACAGTAACAATCGGACACAGTGATAATCGGACACAGTAAGAAACGGACACAGTGCCAATCAGACACAATTGGAAACGGACACACGATGGTTGCAATCGGACACAGTAGGAATCGGACACAGTGATAATCGGACACAGTAGGAAACGGACACAGTGACAATCGGACACATTACCAATCGGACACAGTAGGAAACGGACACAGCAACAATCGGACACATTGCCAATCGGACACAGTGATAATCGGACACGGTAAGAAACGGACACAGTGCCAATCGGACACAGTAGGAAACGGACACACGATGGTTGCAATCGGACACAGTGCTAATCGGACACATTGCCAATCGGACACAGTGATAATCAGACACGGTAAGAAACAGACACAGTGCCAATCGGACACAGTAAGAAACGGACACACGGCGGTTACAATCGGACACAGTAGGAAACGGACACAGTAACAATCGGACACAGTAAGAAACGGACACAGTGTCAATCGGACACAATTGGAAATGGACACACAATGGTTGCAATCGGACACAGTGATAATCGGACACAGTAGGAAACGGATACAGTGGCAATCGGACACAGTGATAATCGGACACAGTAGGAAACGGACACAGCAACAATCGGACACATTGCTAATCGGACACAGTGATAATCGGACACGGTAAGAAACGGACACAGTGCCAATCGGACACAGTAGGAAACAGACACAGGATGGTTGCAATCAGACACAGCAAGAAACGGACACATAACCCAGTATTCATATAGTTCGATCTTATATTTAAGACTGTTTTAAGTACAATCATAAGATTTTGTAAACCAATCACAGAGCCATATTCTACACATGGTTGTATTCGAGATATCATGCTCCGTGACAGTTTTTCTAATCTTAAAATTATTTCTAATGACATACCGCTCCTTTGCTATTTTCTATAATAATTCTGTACAAAGTAATCTCTCTTTTACAAATCTGTTAAAATTAGATGACAATAGTCTATTTAATCAAATTATGTTTGTGGTTTATTATATCAGATTTGTCTTGATACGTTTGATAAATGTATTATACTGTATGCTTATTACTGTATATTTCAGGTACAAAGGAGGCAACATGGATCACCTGCAGTTCACAAAAGCAATCGATCAATCATCGACAAAAATTAATAAATCTGTTTGCAAAAGATGAGATGCTTTTAAGGGGGTCGTCTAGTTAAGAGGCTGTTTTTTTTGTCTTTTTTGAGAATTTTTTGTAAGGAATCATAATACACTTTGTTGAAACTTTTACATCATATTTATTAATATTTGAAGAGTATTTAGAAATTTTTCCAAGTTGATATATGGCCAAGAATCCGCTGTAGAGCGCCCCGACGACAGCTGCGTAAAAAAAAGTTGTTGAACGGTACCCACGATTCCGGATCTCCAGTTCATCCTAAAAAAAAAAAAAAATCCTCTTAATCTGTGGATGTGTGGCTATCGTGTGAACTAGAACCAAATAAAAATATTGAAATTTCAATTTTTGCCAACGTTTTGAAAAAGTTTCATTTTTCGGTATATTTTTTGACATTTAAATTTAAAAATAAAGAAAAACTATATAACATATGTTAATTATTCTAGTTCTGACGAAAACTAGGCGTATACAGGAGATGTGTGCAAAATTTCAGCGAAATCGGTTGAAAACTGTTTGAGATATCATGGGTACCGTTTTGAAAAATACTGTTTTGAGAAAAACGCGCTTAAAAGTTTGAAAACGTATTATACGAAAATAACTTTACTTACGATTATTCGGCAATGCCTGGACTATATAATACACCTTCCTCTTTCTCCTGGAAATCACGGAGAAATCATTTCGATTTTTTTGACCCGACAAAGTAGACGACCCCCTTAAGCAAAGATTGTATCCATTTATCAGAACTTTGTGTAACTTTATGGAGTTCTTTGAGACTATTGCTGCATAAATCTTCCCTTGTTGTTCGTACATGCTCCAAAAATGATAAATATTAAGCATATTGAGAATTAAGTAACATATAAAGTGCAAACGTTATATGTAGATCACAATATTAGCGATAAAAACATTTTTGCTCTTTACACCTCTTTCCTGCCTCTAACTTGGGCTTATTACTTTCACATACATAATGTATTAAACAGGATAGAAAACATAATAACAATTTACTATTTCTTGTCTTTTTATGTTAATATTCTTTATACACCTTATTCATGTATGGATGTCTACATTGTCTACATTAAACTTATATTCTTTATTCTATCTAGGTAAATGTATTTGTTTACTATAGCTTACTAAATCGACTTATTGTTTTATTGGTAAGATTTTACATAAGGGTCTTTACATATCGGCGTTTCGTTAATATACATTGTCTGATCTAATTAAGAAAATAAAACTGAAATATTAATAAATCAATCCATTACATTTTTTTTTTCATTTTTAGAATTATATTAAGGATTGAAAGGATTAAGAAGGATTGAAAGAAGGATTCAATACTTTACTCATCCACTAAATAAGACTTTTATTGTACAATTACAACAACAAAATAAACCTCAATCCTAGAATAAAACAAGACAGGACTTATTTTCTACACAGTTTTCAGGTTTGGAAAGCAGAAGTCCGTTCTGCTTTGTTTAAAACAAAACATAATTCTATCAACAGTTAACGTTGAAATAATTTATAAAAAAACTAATTATTCTTATGTAGTTAGACTCCATGCCTTAAAGCATTGTAAAAAAAAACTAGCACTACATAGTTTCAGTTTAGCATATTTCAATCTTTTATGCATTGTAGTGTATAATTCTTAATATACATAATATATTATTATATTGGAAACTCGGTTATTTTTTAAATTATAATCGACAAATCTCAGACCATGCATTAAAAAATTACGAACAGTACTAAATGTTCTGATATTTTGAGTAAAATGCAAACTTGTTTATGGCATACATACTTTGTGGACCGATAAAATTACTCTTTTACAAATTAGACATTTTTTAAATAATGGATGCTTTTTATTTAGTGACACATACACGTCATTCTGTCTGTTTTCAACATCTAGTGAACAACAAAAGTAGTGTGGCGCTTGTGTCGACTTGTGTTAAATGGAAAGCACCCAATACCGCTGTCTTGCATAATATGATTAACACAATCTTTACCAACACAGATGTGGCCATACAGTAAATCACTAAAGCTTATATTGCACAGTCACATCTAGCAAGAAAGTAATTTATAGGACAAGAATGAAAGAAAACAAAACTTGTTTTCTAAACAGTCTTCAATCTGAAAAGTAGAACTGTGCGTCCTTGTTTATTTAAAACAAAATAGAAAACTGAAAACTTGATTTGATTCAGCATTAATACAAGCAGTGCACAAACAATCAGATCTTACAGCTTACTTCCTTGGTTTTCTTCGTTTCCAGAGAAAGTCTTTTAATCTCATCATATGGGATGTCACTTTTGATAGTATTTTCCTGATCTTTAATAAACCAATATCGAAAATAATAAAGTGTAACTCTAATATGCTTATCAATCAATAGTTCAATTAAACATTATTTTAAAAAATGTTAGACTTCATTAGAATCAATCTTCAGAATCCATCCCGAAGTATATGAAGTCTTATAGATATTGATATATGCGGTATGAAGTTTTGATGTTTATTTTTTCAACAGCTACAATATTTGTGTGCTTTCCTTCTGTATCTTTTTCGCGTAATCTAGAACATTATTTGAATTTCGCAATATGTAAGGATTGTACATACTTGCAGATAATAATAAATTTTTTAATTTATACTTACTTTTGACGAATTAGTATTTTCAATAAAAGATAATGGTTGCTGGCTATTCTCACAATTTTCACAATCTTCAAGTCTTGTTAGTACAACTTGAGGTTCGCATGTAATTATTGAGATATCTTGACTTGTAGTAACTTGTGTCTCCTTTTCATAATTCTCTTCATTTTTGTTTTCCAAAGACATGTTAGCTACATTTTCTTTCTCTAAAGTGTGATAAAGCAGGTTTATTTTATAAGAATGAAAATTATAAAAGATACTATTAATACTGACCTTGTATATTTAAATGTTCTTGATGGCAAAAAGTTTGATAAATTCCGATAAATATTCGTAAAAATTGTTCAAGGGGCAACATATAAATGTTTTAATGTAATATTATCATATTGTATTACTTCATTATTTTATTAATAAATTTTATTTTGTACTACCTTCCAGTAATTAAATCTGTTTGTGCTTGAAAAATTTTTAAATCACGTTCTTTATTTTTGCGTGACTGTACAATCATTAAACTTTCATTATTTTGTAGACGTCCAAAGTGAATTTCTTGATCCACAATTAACTTTGCCAGTTCATCTGAAATTAATAATACTAAAAATAAGTGATACACAAGAAAAAAATCGAGATTCTTGAATTGAAATTAATTTAAAGCAAAATAAAATAAATTATACAATGTATAAGAAAAAATATAATGTATAAAGTACGAGACTTGCTGCATTAAAATATTGTACCTAAAAAGAGCCACAGATTTTGATGAGGACCACCCAATTTTCGTCTTATCGTACTATGGAAATTTTCCACTAAATTGTTCGTTCTTACAGGACAATTATATACGCTAACTTTTGATGCTTTAGGTAACCAGGTTTTCTCAATATATGTTAAAAATTGCAATAATTCCTCATATTTAGAATGTGTAACATCGCAGTAGTTATGCAGTATCCTTAATGCTTCTATGAAATATTCTTGTGGCAGCAGTGGAAGCGTCATTGTCATAGATAACAGCGTATTTGAAGTGTTTATTAAACCCTAGCGATTCCATTTACGTAATACTGCCTAAATTATAAAATATAATTCACGTTTTCACATTTCATAGTTAAATTACTAAAGATGAAAAGTAAAACCTACTTGATTATAATGAAACCAACAGCCATGAATATTTGCATCTGGGAAAAGTTTTTCTAAAACTTTTATAGCTGCTGCTTCGTAATCGCTCATGATAAATTTGACACTAGTTTTCAGTCCTGGAGCTAGCTCTAATACTTTTAACCATATTGATTCATATAGTGCACTGGTACGTGCTTTACATAAACAGAACACAGTTCCAACTGCCTACAAATAATGGCAGTTATAATCTTTATAATGTACTAATGTTTGAATATCTTTTATAAGTAAAAACTTACTTTATTCATATAACGAGTGTGAATAGTATACAGTTGATCCATTTTTGAGTAATGGGGAACAACCTACCAATTAATCACAAATATTTGAGATAAAAAAATGTGTTAGAAAAAATATGTTGATCAAAATAACTTACTGCAAAAGTTCCATCGACAAAAATTTCCGTAGTTGTCTTTAAGATATTAATAAGTACATCACTCGAAAATATAACAGCCATGCTACCATCCTGTGCAATTACACTTCCTTTATAAAAATCCTTAATCCACTCGTATTTAATTAAATCGGTAGCCAAGGCTTGAAATGTACGTGGTATAGGAGGTCTT
Source organism: Temnothorax nylanderi (assembly GCF_030848795.1). Lineage (NCBI taxonomy): Eukaryota > Metazoa > Arthropoda > Insecta > Hymenoptera > Formicidae > Temnothorax > Temnothorax nylanderi. Next base: position 353,068 of record NW_027249235.1, read on the forward strand.
TGTTTATTTCGTTCTCGAGCCATTACACTTCTCATAGAACTATACGATATATGTGTAGCTACTTCTGGATTTCTAAAATAATTAATGTTATTAAATTGAAAGATCAAATTAAAAAGATCAAATTTATTTTCATATATATAATAGTATGGAACAACATACGTTCGGCAAACATTATCAAAAATTTCCTTCGGTGGTAGAAGCGATTCTCGTGATAAACGTAACATTTCATTGTGCATTTTAGATTTTTCCAACTTTCTAGTATCTGGTGGATGTTGATGTAGAGTTTGCACATGCACTTGCCCATCAGTTACCTTTGCAACACCAGGACATCATGTTGAACGCCGGTTTGAACATCGATATGTGTTGTTCCGCTTATCAATATTATACGTATATCCATCATATATATAAATGGAAGTTCCCTTTTGTCTACCGTTAACTGTCTCCATGTTATACTGAAATAATGATAAATGTCTGAACATGAAATGGATTTCCTAAATTTTCCATACACCGTGAAATTTTTGGATTTTTGCTCAAAAAATCTCTTGTCCCTCTCCTTTAAAACTTGTATATGTTGTGTATATTGCAAAAATGTAACGGTACATGGAAAATTTAGAAAATTGATTCTATGCTTTCTCTAAATATGTTGAGCAAAAATTTCATTAAACACACAAGAACAAATATCATTTATAAGCCAAAAACACGATTAGATTATATTGATTTTTTCATATAACTGAATTTAATTGAATTGAATTCCAAATGATGTAAATAATGCAGGTAATATCAAAATGGACATTTTGTCTACATAATATTACAATAGCAACTAAAGAATAAAAAAATGTATTTGACAATTGTTTAATATGTAGTGAAAATAGAGAGATAGAGAGACTGTGTATAGTCCACCATCTGTGGTTCTAGTATAGTTTGTAATTCGTTCGAGATACGGCAGATGGCGAGACTTGTGTCGGTAAAGCGACTCACGCGTTCAACGTAAAGTCACTATTAATGTGCGCGCGCACGCAGACGGCGTGGCGCTACAGAAATTGACCGCGAGAGAGCATGGCGTTACAGCGCGGGCGCGAAGCGGACGTGCGTGAGATCGTCGCTTAGCGAGAGCATTCGTTTCCGGGTTCTAAGCGAAGTATCATCGTTCTCGAGTGCAAGATGATTCGGTAGAGATTTCTGGAAGACTAATCGTGCCGAGATATTAATTCTTTGTTGCGTCATACTATAAGCCGATTGAAGCTAACGATCGAAGAGCTGACGGCCCGTTACATATACGGGACATTAAACGGATCACACGCCACGGAATTATATCGGTCACGAGCACGACTTCACCATTACTGCCTTGTGCTACCACAAGGCCGGACTTGACGCCATTGTTGTATCATCCTCCTGCACGAAGGAAAGAACGGCCATTAGACCATACTGGTCGACTAGCGGATGCCCTGTCGGGCTTACACTAAGAAATATCCTTGCAATAAGGATTGTTGTCTTCACTCGAAGAATTCTACTGTGTAAAAGGTAACTCATTCTTTTCCTGCGAAACCACAGATCACTTGTGAGAGATGCTGATCAAAGATCAGCATGAGGTATCGGATTATTAGAGCCGACTATCTTACGATCTTGGTTTCAGGAATTAATGAGTACGGACAAGAGGGAGTACATCCTCAAACGAACGAAGCCTTCTGGCTTTACAAACATGGAAATCTGAGCTCAGTATAATTCTTTCTCTTTATCTTTTCTTGTGGTTGCAACCCGAGTAAATAGTTAATGATCTTTTCTGTAAATAGCTTAAAGTCACATTGTCGAGATTGATTACTAAAAGAGAAACGTAATTACGATATTCATTTGAATCCTGCGTTACACTTGCGTTTATTGTGGTTCAAAACCGCTACTATTGATACTTCTTGCGTTGATAAGATAAAACTTATTATCTGCGTATTATTAATTATTACTCAATTGAATTATCTCTTCATCTTTAACTGAGTTCGATTATTACACGCTATATTACTTATTGGATATTATTCTTTTATTGCTTGAATTAATGTGTCAATTAATATATGAAAGTGCGTTACATTTGACTTGTAGAATTACTCAGAACATGCTGTCTTATCATAATTCTTTACCTATTTTTGAGAATAGTCAATACTCTTTCGAGCATGTAGAATGCTATATTATTCAATCACTTCATCATAAATGATTATTCTCTGATTATCAGCAAATTGACGCATTACTTCATTTATGATTATTTCTTGTATTATATTCAATGATGTTGATTCGTATTATATTCTTTATATGTGTCTAACATGAATGATCTTTTTTTTGAGATAGATTAATTCTGGATTACACTTGACTACGTCAAGATGTTCAAAATATGAGCAAACATGATGTCTATTTTCTTTTGATGAGCCTTATTATTTTATACAGGATTATAATATTGATTTCTGCTCAAGAAAGGATTATTCTTTACTGATTATTCTTATTTATTATATTTCATACAGCATATATTCATGTACCAAATCTGCTAATACCACGTTCTGACTATTATACGATAATTTGTCACTAAATATTCATTCTAAGATACAATCGAAATACACAGTCTCTCTACGTTCAAATCCTAGTAGTACTTACTTTCTCAAACTTAACAAGACAGCAGGCTCAGAAGTGAGCTTCTAACTAACATTTTTGGTCCTTCGAGCCGGATAGAGATAAGAATCCGGACCTTTGATTACACGCAGAGTTTTGTTAGATTTATTAATCTGGATAAATGAGAGAGCCTTCCGCCTGATTCATTTAGAGTTCGAAGTTAATAGACTCGTCGTTTGGACTAGGCAAAGTTGAAATGGTGATTCGGTCTTCTTGATTTTGGATTTGCATTTTCGGGTTTCGAAACTTAAGTATAGATTCATTATAATGGACTCGATAATTGATACCATCAACCAACAACTCGTGTTGAGCAATGTCATAGCTACCTCGTACGATAACTTTCTTAAAAATAGATCACATGGAATAACAGACAAGATAATAAATAATCATCTTGCTTTCTTAGAAAATAGATGGAACAAATTCCGTTCCATGCATGATGCTATTCTAACGGCTGTTGCTAAACTTTCTAGTGGTGACAAACAACTAATTCAAAGTCATTCATACTTTTCGGGACAAATATGTTCGGATACAAGCATATGCTACTTAGCGTCTGTTGAGCAAATAAAGGCTAGTCGCAGCACAGAGCAGCTCGACTCAACAAGTTCTTTTTTAAAATCTTTGCAGCCTGACTTCTCAATACCTTCTGGATCGCAGCATCCTGATCTTTCCATACCTACTGGTTCGCAGCAGCATGATGTTTCAACACCGTCTGTCTCGCGATACTATGATTCGCGATTACAACGTATTAATATACCTAGATTTGATGGCACGCCCGCAGAGTGGCTCAATTTCAGAGATTTATTTATATCGCTCGTTATTAGGACCTCCATATCTCCGGTTGAAAAATTACAATACTTGAAAACGAGCCTGATTGGATCAGCCGCTCATTTACTAAAGAATACCACTCTTTCTGAAGAAAATTTTACAAAGGCTTGGCAATCGCTAGTTACGTTTTATGATAATCCTCGCATGCAGGTTAATACAGCTTTGCAACTTTTTGTTAATATTAAGCCTATGACTAAGGAAGATGCTACAGAATTAGAACATTTATACATTCATGTTCTTCAAGTCTACCGGACTTTGGAAACTTTACAAAGACCTGTCGATAAATGTGATGATTTTCTTGTTTTTTTTTAACAGTTCAAAAATTGGATTCAGAATCCATTAAAGCCTGGGAGAATAAGTTAGGCTCTTCTAAGGTTCCTCCCTCGTGGCAGGATCTTAACGATTTTCTAATGACTCGTCTCGTTACTCTTCAAGCTTATGAAAAATCCAAAACAGGGAAGGTCCCTTCAAAATTCCAGAAGGTGGCAGTCAAAGCGCATTACCAAGGGAAGTCGAGTGAGAATTCGTCAGGGAATAATTCGAACTGTCCTCTATGTAAAGGCAAGCATTATATTATGAAATGCCCGAAGTACGTCGATGAGACTACAGCTCAAAGGTTGATCCTCGTTAACAAACACAAATTGTGTTACAATTGTCTGGGGAATCATAGAGTATCAAAATGTAAAGTGACGAAACGTTGCCAAAAGTGCAATAAGAAGCATCACACTACTATACATAAAGTTGATGCTTCTTCGAGCCAAAAGGAAATAAAACCAGACATGAAATCTCAATCGAGCTCAGCGGAGGCGGATAAGGAGAATGTTCGAGTTCTGCATTCTGCTGTCGAAGTGACGTATCCTCATTCGCATGTCTTGCTTGCTACTGCGCAAGTGTTTATCGTATCGGATAAGCAAGAAGTTAGAAAAGCTCGAGCGTTGTTAGATCAAGGCTCAAAGATTTCCTTGATCTCTGAACGCGTTGTGCAGCAGCTCCGATTGCCTCGTACTCATTCTTCAGTCTCTTTAACTGGAATAGGAGCACAGAAGTCTAATACAACAAAAGGACTTACTTCATTTCGATTGAGATCACGCTTTGGTTCTAACCTTGACATGAAGATTTCGGCATATATTCTTCCGAGATTGACTACTTCTATTCCTTCTGTTAAATTACCAAAGCAAACTTGGCCTCATCTTGAAGGTATTCGTCTAGCAGATCCAGATTTCCTATCACCAGGCTCCATTGATTTAATATTGGGTGCTGAGATTTATGGTATATTACTTGAGGATAGAATAAGAAAGGGGTCTGTTGGTAGCCCAATAGCGCAAGCTACGAAGATGGGATGGATTGTATCCGGTCCAATGGAGTGTGATGCTCCTTCTGAGCAAAGGCAAAGCTATCATGTTTCGGTTGATGAAAAACTTCACAAACTTCTACATAAATTCTGGGAAATAGAAGAGGTACCTTCTTCTGATAAACCTATCCTCTCACAGGATGAGCAGAACTGTGAGGCTCATTTTCTTTCCTCTCACTCAAGAGACCCCACCGGTAGATACGTAGTAAGACTTCCATTTAAGAGTTCACCAGAGAAGCTTGGGTATTCGAGGGCTAAGGCCAAGCGTATGATTCACAGTCTGTCCAATAGATTCGAGAAAAATCCGACTTTAGAGAAAGCCTATAAGGAATTCATGTACGAGTATGAACAGCTCGGACATATGAAGAGAGTTCCTAGTTCTCAACCAGAACAGTATTCAGCATACTATCTACCTCACCACGGAGTGTTGAGAGAACAAAGCTTAACAACCAAGCTCAGAGTCGTCTTTAACGGATCATGTCCTACTTCAAACGGCATTTCATTAAATGATTTATTACATACAGGAGCAAAGCTACAAACTGATTTGTTTGACGTGCTTATTTGGTTTAGACTATTCCTTTACGTATTCACTTCAGACATAGAAAAGATGTTTCGACAAATTAAGGTAGACTCTGAGGATTGGAACTATCAACGAATTTTGTGGCTGGATTCATTATGCCAGATTATGATATTTGTTCTCACAATCGTCACGTACGGGTTAGCGTGTGCTCCATTCTTAGCAATTCGTGTTCTTGTTCAGTTAGCCAATGATGAGGGGAAACGCTTTCCTCTAGCCATTCCAATAATGAAGAAGGGAAGGTACGTAGATGAATTCCATGGAGGCGCTGATTCAATAAAAGACGCGCAAAAGAAAGTTACTCAATTGAATAGACTTTGCATGGCGGGCGGCTTTGTCCTGAAAAAATGGATAAGCAATCATCCAGCCATTCTAGATAGTATTCCATCTGATAGGAAAATCGCTTCGCTCTCACCTCAAATGGGCAATGATAAGATAGTTAATGTTCTTGGATTATCTTGGGACACTGCTTCCGACACGTTTCAAGTTGCTTTAGATAGTCCTAAAGAGGGACCCATTACCAAACGTACCATTCTTTCAGCTATTGCCAAGTTTTTCGATCCTTTGGGATTTCTATCACCAATTACAGTAGCTGGAAAAATATTCATGCAGAAACTATGGTCGGCAAAATTGGATTGGGACGAATCCCTGCCTGCTCATCTATGTAAGAAATGGATATCCTTTGTAGAGCAATTAAAGGACATGCCGAAATTCGAGATTCCTCGCTGGATAGGAGTAAAATCAGATTCTCGGATTGAGATCTACGGCTTCAGTGACGCTTCTCAGAAAGCCATGGCGGCAGTAGTATTCTTGCGTTCTGTCTCAAGCAATGGAGAGATTAGAATTAATTTCGTTGCCTCTAAAACAAAGGTAGCTCCAATGAAAAAGCTCACTATTCCTCGTCTTGAGTTGACCGCTGCAGTCTTGCTGGTGAAACTGGTTTGCCATTTACTTAAAGTTATGGATTTAAAACAGGTTCTCATTTTTCTCGGAATGGATTCCGAAGTTGCGCTTAAATGGATAAAGGGTCATCCTTCCCGGTGGAAGAACTTCGTCCAGAATAGAGTTAGCTTCATACAACAAATGCTGCCTCAAGCAACATGGAAGTTTGTTCCAGGAAGTGAGAACCCTGCTGATTTAGCCACTAGAGGTTTGACTGCTCTTCAGTTATCAGAGTCGAAAGAATGGTGGAGAGGCTCTCAATGGCTATCTCTGAATCCGGTAACTTGGCCAGAAGAATCACATACAATACCGTCCGATGAGAATTTGGAAGAGAGAACTCATCTAGTCTCTACCACCCTTACCTCAGAAGCTCCTAGATTGTGGGAATTACTCTCGCGATATTCTAGTCTTTCACAATTGATACGAGTAACTGCTCTTTGCAAAAGAGCCTTAGATCGGTTTCGACGTAAACCCGGATCGTCAATGTTCTATCCCCTGACTGTGTCAGAACTAAACAATGCCAAAATGTTCTGGGTCAAAACAGTTCAGCGAGCTCATGGTATAAATACAAGAGTATGCTCATCCCGTGGACACCCACTGCGCAGTCAAAGTGTGACGTCACACTCGGCTAGAGTCTGATTGGACCACAATTAAATATGGCCCTGGTGCTTGTTTAGATCCGGAGAAACGTGATTGTGGACATTAAGTATACAATGTCCTGTTCCGTGAAAGGTTGTGGCAATTATTACCGAAAAACAAAATTGCTTGACGGAAACAGCATAAAATATTTTTCGTTTCCGAAAGATTTTACGATCGCAGCTAAGTGGCTTGCAGCATGCGTAAAACAAAACGTTAACCTCGACGTTAACATTAAAAAAAGTAAGATTTTATATTTCTTGTAAATGTACAAATATAATGAAGTGAACTGCATATAATTTTGTGATTAGATATGATATGTTCCCAACACTTCGATGCATCATGCTTCGTACAGCCGTCGAAAGAAAAGTCCCTTTTCTATGCTCAAAAAAGACTAACAAAATTGAGACCAGATGCAATTCCTACGTTGCGTTTAATGTGTGACGCGCCGCAAATGGAAGCTGTTCGTTGTAATAAAAGATCATTGCCATTAATTGATACGTCGGATATGTCAGAATTAATATGCAATGACACATCAACTTCGAAATCAACATGCAATGACACATCAACTTCGGAATCAACATGCAACAATACAGTGCTATTTGCCACATTTGGCGATGATATACCTGTGTCAAAAGAAATCCAGTCGATCCACAATACTATAACAGCGTTACCATCTACATCAAAGGATGTAACTGCTCTCTTGAAGAAACTGTGAGTTACAAACTAATATTTAGAAATTTTTCAGGTCATTATATAAAAGAATAATGTTGGTTTTTATTGTTTACTTTCAGTAATAGTGTTGAAGAGCAATTAGCAGCAACACAAAAGAAGTTGCTTATGTACAAAGAAAAAGAGAGGAAAGGCGACGAAAATACGGAAACAAAAATATACCAGATACTCGGAAAAATATTTACTCCGGGGCAAATACGGATGTTACTAAACCCGTCTAAGAAACGTATATCATGGTCTCCAGAAGATATAGCAAGTGCTATATCGTTACGATCTATCAGTCCGAAGGCATATCGCTATTTAAGGAATGTTTTGCAGATACCGCTCCCTGGTCCATCAACGCTCAGAAGGTGGGCAAGTTCTATCAAAGCAGAAACAAGTGTTATATCGTGTGTGCTCGAGTGCATGAAACAGAAAGGGAAATGCTTGAAAGATTCTGAAAAACTGGTAGTAGTAACATTCGATGAGGTCTATTTATCTAATAAAATTGCTATAGATCGCAAATGTGAGCAAGTCGTTGGACCTCACAAGACGTGTCAATGTATCATGGTACGAAGCTTGTTTTCCAATTGGAAGCAGCCAGTGTATTACAACTTTGATGAACCTATGTCTAAGAGCACGCTTTTGCACGTTATTTCGGAAATGTATAATATAGGCTATACGGTTATTGCTGTGACGAGTGATATGGGTTCGGGTAATATGGGATTGTGGTCAGAAATGGGAATAGGAATTGCACCTAAAAAATGTTACTTTCAGCATCCTGTTTGTATTGAACTCAAAGTTTTCGTATTTGCAGATATGCCCCATCTCGTTAAGCTGGCGCGTAATCATTTCCTCGATAAGGACTTCAACGTTAACGGAGTAATTTTAAGTAAAAAAAGTTTAGAACGATTGTTAGCTATTAATATTAAGGATTTGAAAGTGGCGTTCAAAATATCTCAGTACCATTTAGACCTGCAAGGTACTGAGCGACAAAAAGTACTTCCAGCTGTGCAGCTACTGTCTGCTACTACCGCTGCTTCATTACGATGGTGTGGACAAAAAGGTTTTCTCGAAAATGTAGAGTGGGTGGAAACAGCACGTATGATCAAATTGTTGAATGACTGGTTTGATATATTCAACTCAAAATCGATGTACGGCAATCATTCAGGAAAAAATGCATATGGCAAAAACTTAGAGGAACAAAATGCAATACTTCACGAAATGACGTCTTTCATGTACGAACTAAGAGTAGGAAATCACAAAAGTTTAATGTTATTTCAGAAAGGGTTCATCGTGAGCAGTAATTCTTTGGAACAATTATTACCGTATTTAATTGAGAAGTATTCCACGGCTAATATTGAATATGTGATAACAAATCGGTTAAACCAAGATGTATTAGAAAATTTCTTTTCTTTTATAAGATCGAATGGTGGTGGTGCGAATGATCAACCAACAGCCTTAGATTTTAAGTATAGAATAAAACGCTATATATTAGGAAAATTTTCTACGACTATTTTCTGCAAAAATACAAATGTCACAGAAAGCGAACGAAATGTATCCTGTTTAATATCTCCGCTTAACGATGATAATTGTGAAGAGTATATTTTAAGTAATATGTTAGCACCGTACACAAACGAAAACGAAACAACCGATCTTCATATCGAAGAAGAATTCTTAACAGAAAATGAAATTAATAATAATAAGGAAAATCGCGTTCCATGCTTCAATTCAGCAACATATATTCCTACTTTAGAAGAAGAACAAATACTAAAATCATTAGATGAAATGGAAATTGTCGACAATATTGAGGATCAAGGTTTATTATATGTAGCTGGCTATGTAGCATATAGATTCAAAAGTAAACATTACACACTAGGTATTAAAACATGCGAGCTACCAATTGTCAATGATCTAGATTGGTTACAATTTATTTCCCGAGGGAAATGCATGTACCCATCGCCTGATCTTTTAAAAGCTGCACATGTTATGAACACAGAATTCTCCAAGTATCACGGTTCAAAGCTTAGGAAAGACAAATTCATCTTCAAGAAACTTACGGATAAAATAGAAATTGCATTAAAACCTATCGAACTGCCAAGAGAGGTCTTGCTATGTCTTGTTAGGACAAGAACCTACATTAGGGTACGCGAAATTAATCGAACCATTGCTTTAGGAAATAGATTTAAGAATAAGAAAAAGAAGTTAACCAAATTTACGAATAATAAATCTTTTTCGTAGCATCTTTATATATGTTGTTATTATTATTGTTGTTATTTAATCCCTATAAAGTGATATGAGGAGGAAAGCTGTCAAACAAAACAAAAAAAATATTAACATTTTTATATATTTGTTTTGTAAATTTTTCTATATTTATTAAGTTTATAATGTTTATTTATGTTATATTTTATTACAGGGTATTTATTAATTCATAAACTATTACTTTACAACAGATTTTTTCTTTGCAAACTTGAAATTAAATTAATATATCTGACGAGAATGCCGCTAACATAAGCTGTTTGGAAACAGCAGTTTTAAATTTACCGCTTATCTGTGACGTCACACTTCGACAATTCTGATTGGTCGCGTGCGCAAGAGCATACCCTTGTATTTATACCATGAGCGAGCTTACTTTGCGCCTGAGTTTAAGTTGTTGTCATCCGGAGAAAATCTATCCAGTTCAAATAAGCTGTTAAAACTAACCCCACGTATTGATGCTCTTGGATTCTTACGAGTAGGAGGCAGGCTCGAAAACTCCTCACTTTCAGAGTCGGCGAAACACCCTTACATTTTACCTAAGGAATCGATCCTTACTACGTTGATCATTGCTGATGCACATTCACGTACACTACATGGAGGTGTGCAAGACACCCTCTCATTCATACGAAGCAACTATTGGATCTTAGGAGGTCGTGTCCCAGTCCGTTCACATATTCTTAAATGCGTCACTTGTGCTAGGTTCAGACAGAAGAGAGCACAACAGATAATGGGACAACTTCCAACAGAAAGGCTAATACCTTCTCGTCCTTTTTTACATTCCGGAACAGATTACGCTGGTCCGTTCACTGTTAAAACGTGGAGAGGAAGAAACGCCAAGATTTATAAAACTTATCTCGTTCTCTTCGTTTGTTTGTCTACCTCTGCCATTCATTTGGAGCTAGTGACGGATTATACTACAGAGGCTTTTCTAGCTGCATACAAGCGATTTGTCTCTCGAAGAGGCATTTGCGCTACGCTTTCTAGCGATTGTGGTACAAATCTTAAGGGTGCGGACGTTCAACTCCGTAATCTTTTTTCTGCTGCTTCGAAAGAATTCAAGGAATTAGCTTCACTCTTAGCTAAGGATGGTACTCAGTGGCACTTTATACCTCCCGGAGCTCCACATTTTGGGGGAAAATGGGAAGCCGGTGTCAAAGCTGTAAAGGTTCATTTAAAAAAGGTAGTGGGTGAACATTTACTTACTTACGAGGAAATGACTACATTGTTAGCACAAATTGAAACTATACTAAATTCTAGACCGCTCTGCCCTCAATCGGACGATCCTACGGATCTCACTGCCTTGACTCCCGGTCATTTCATTACCGGACAACCTTTATCAACCCTACCCGAGCCCTCTATGGAATCGATAAAGGTTTCACATCTGTCACGATGGCAAATGTTACGGCAAATGTTAGAGCAATTTTGGAAACGCTGGTCTCGAGAGTGTTTGCAAAGGCATCTCGCTATGTATAAATGGAATAAGGCAGCACCTTCAATCAAGGAAGGCACTTTGGTACTAGTAATTGATGAGAGATATCCTCCTTCAAAATGGCCATTAGGACGAATTGTTCAGACTCATCCAGGAAATGACGGTCATACTCGGGTTGTAACGGTCCGTACACAGGTCTCTACGTTTAAAAGACCAATCACCAAGATCTGTCCACTCCCTGTTGATACACCTTTCTTATAGTTTGATTCGTCAATTGTATTAATGAAGGCGGGCGGAATGTTTAATATGTAGTGAAAATAGAGAGATAGAGAGACTGTGTGTAGTCCACCATCTGTGGTTCTAGTATAGTTTGTAATTCGTTCGAGATACGGCAGATGGCGAGACTTGTGTCGGTAAAGCGACTCACGCGTTCAACGTAAAGTCACTATTAATGTGCGCGCGCACGCAGACGGCGTGGCGCTACGGAAATTGACCGCGAGAGAGCATGGCGTTACAGCGCGGGCGCGAAGCGGACGTGCGTGAGATCGTCGCTTAGCGAGAGCATTCGTTTCCGGGTTCTAAGCGAAGTATCATCGTTCTCGAGTGCAAGATGATTCGGTAGAGATTTCTGGAAGACTAATCGTGCCGAGATATTAATTCTTTGTTGCGTCATACTATAAGCCGATTGAAGCTAACGATCGAAGAGCTGACGGCCCGTTACATATACGGGACATTAAACGGATCACACGCCACGGAATTATATCGGTCACGAGCACGACTTCGCCATTACTGCCTTGTGCTACCACAAGGCCGGACTTGACGCCATTGTTGTATCATCCTCCTGCACGAAGGAAAGAACGGCCATTAGACCATACTGGTCGACTAGCGGATGCCCTGTCGGACTTACACTAAGAAATATCCTTGCAATAAGGATTGTTGTCTTCACTCGAAGAATTCTACTGTGTAAAAGGTAACTCATTCTTTTCCTGCGAAACCACAGATCACTTGTGAGAGATGCTGATCAACGATCAGCATGAGGTATCGGATTATTAGAGCCGAATATCTTACGATCTTGGTTTCAGGAATTAATGAGTACGGACAAGATGGAGTACATCCTCAAACGAACGAAGCCTTCTGGCTTTACAAACATGGAAATCTGAGCTCAGTATAATTCTTTCTCTTTAACTTTTCTTGTGGTTGCAACCCGAGTAAATAGTTAATGATCTTTTCTGTAAATAGCACATTGTCGAGATTGATTACTAAAAGAGAAACGTAATTACGATATTCATTTGAATCCTGCGTTACACTTGCGTTTATTGTGGTTCAAAACCGCTACTATTGATACTTCTTGCGTTGATAAGATAAAACTTATTATCTGCGTATTATTAATTATTACTCAATTGAATTATCTCTTTATCTTTAACTGAGTTCGATTATTACACGCTATATTACTTATTGGATATTATTCTTTTATTGCTTGAATTAATGTGTCAATTAATATATGAAAGTGCGTTACATTTGACTTGTAGAATTACTCAGAACATGCTGTCTTATCATAATTCTTTACCTATTTTTGAGAATAGTCAATACTCTTTCGAGCATGTAGAATGCTATATTATTCAATCACTTCATCATAAATGATTATTCTCTGATTATCAGCAAATTGACGCATTACTTCATTTATGATTATTTCTTGTATTATATTCAATGATGTTGATTCGTATTATATTCTTTATATGTGCTAACATGAACGATCTTTTTTTTGAGATAGATTAATTCTGGATTACACTTGACTACGTCAAGATGTTCAAAATATGAGCAAACATGATGTCTATTTTCTTTTGATGAGCCTTATTATTTTATACAGGATTATAATATTGATTTCTGCTCAAGAAAGGATTATTCTTTACTGATTATTCTTATTTATTATATTTCATACAGCATATATTCATGTACCAAATCTGCTAATACCACGTTCTGACTATTATACGATAATTTGTCACTAAATATTCATTCTAAGATACAATCGAAATACACAGTCTCTCTACGTTCAAATCCTAGTAGTACTTACTTTCTCAAACTTAACAAGACAGCAGGCTCAGAAGTGAGCTTCTAACTAACAACAATCAAAGGCATTTAAAGGTAATTGTTTCTATCATACATATCCAATGTTAACGCTCACAAATATTGCTTTGTAATTTTTATTATTTTAGAAGTAAAACCATATCTCAAAGTTTCTCATGAATTACATACTAGTATCTATTAATAAATTATCTATTAATAATAGATAATTAATAAAGTATCTATTAATAATATAATATATAATGTATATCACATATAAGTATATGATAAATTGAATTCCATATAGCATTGGATCTTTTAGGGGTGTTTTACCTCCTAAAGTGCGTATAGGCACGTATACAAAAATAGATGTCCCTTATTTTGAGCTAGAATACATATTTTAGAAAGAATAATTTGTTCATACATAAATATTATGTTGTAAAAAAATTTAAGAATGCATACAGAGTATATGTACCTATAGTTATTAGTATAGTATTTGTGCGTATTTATTTATAAGTCGATTTAAAAAAAAATAATTATAATAATTGTTGTACTTACATATAAAGGTATAAGTACTGTTATCTGAATGACTGTAGAATTGCACACTTTAATGCACAAGGTATTTTCGCGTCCAGGAAAGCGTAAATATGCAACGTTGTACAAACAGTCCTATATCAAGCCCGTTGATCACTGTAACAATAATTAATTATACGTAAGAGTTGTATGTAGATAAGTATAACAATAAATGTAATTCCTTCCTTTGAAATTTATTGCAATTATGTGCTAGTGTTCTTACGTACAATTTTTGTTACAGTGCCCTAAGATATTAAGGATTGCTGGTGCAACGTTGCAACTATATACGCTTTCTTGGACGAGGAAATACATTGTGCATTAACACTTGTGCAAAGTGCCCAGTTCTACAGCCATTTAGACAGTGTACACGTACTTTTGTATGTAAGTATAACAATTAATATAATACGTTTCTTTCAAACCTACCCTGCTGAAAATGACCGATTGAATCCGATTGGTTCCGCATTAAATTTGGTGAAATTGAATCGGAATGAATGCGTTTTCAATCCGGTTAATCGGATGCCTGATTGGAAGTGAATCGGTTTTAATAACAAATCAATCGGAATCGTTTTTAATTCGGCATTTCCGGATTGATCTGAATCCGCCGTTATCGGTTTCAATCGTATTAATGCCAATTCATTTTAATCGGGTGAATAAAGTGACCACACGAATCGTATTGAATCCGCATCAATCGTAAAGTTTTAATACAACACCGGAATCGAATTTAATGCGATATTTCCGGATTCATCTGAATCCAACTGAATCGGTTTCAATCGTATTAATGCCAATCCATTTTAAGCGGGTAAATAAAATGACCACATGATTCCTATTGAATCCGCATCAATCGTGAAATTTTAATACAACACCGGAATCGGATTTAATGCGATATTTCCGGATTCATCTGAATCCGACTCAATCGGTTTCAATCGTATCTGCGCTTAATCCATTTAAATCGGGTAATTAAAGTAGCTATGTGAATCGGATTAAATCTGGTTTAATCATTAAAATTGTATACAACACATAATTTTCACGTAATAGAGTTCTTACTACAGGATTTCCTTTTGGTAAAGTCATGAGTTCTATATTTGCAAAACTGTAAAATGTTTTCATTTAAATAAATACTGCACATTGTAATAAATTTGTAGTACAAAGAATGGAATTATAATAAAGTAATAAATAATCCTGTTTATATATCCGGAATTCACGGATTCTATCAGTTTGAATCGGTCAGTCAATCCGTATAAATCATTATAATTTCGTGATTTCGGGGTTCATGAAATCATAACGATTTAAACGATTGACTAAGACCGATTCAAACCGATAGAAAACGAGTGAAATTACATCCTTGAGTACGAATCCGTTTCAATCGTTTCCAATCGGTATAATCGTTATGAAATCATGACGATTCAAACCGATAGGAACCGATTGAAATTACATCGTTAATTGATTACGAATCCGTTTCAATCGGTTTCGATCGGTGTAATCGTTACGAAATCATAACGATTCAAACCGATAGGAACCGATTGAAATTACATCGTTGAATACCAATCCGTTTCAATCGTTTTCAATCAGTGTAATCATTTATAAAATCATAACGATTCAAATCGATAGAATCCGATTGAAATTACATCCTTGAATACCAATCCGTTTCAATCGTTTTCAGTCGGTGTAATCGTTATAAATCCGTGATTTCCGGATCAAGAATCCAGATTCATTCGGATTCAAAATTTTTAATCGGATTCAATCGGTCATTTTTAGCAGGGTATTGTAATTATATATGGAGGGATGAAAGCCATAGTGATGTAAGTCAAATTTTTTAAAATATTGACTTACACCACTATGGCTTTTACCCCTCCATATAGAAAGCGTAGTCGCAACGTTGCACCAACAGTCCTTATAATATCGCAGAGCACTGTAACATAATTCTATGTAAGAACACTATACGCAGATATAATTGCAATAGATAAAAAAAACAGAATTACATCAATTGTTATACTTATGTATAAAAGTACATGTACACTGTCTAAATGACTGTGGAACTGCACATTTTCCACAGATATTAATGCACAAGGTATCCCCGCGTCCAAGAAAGTATAGTTGCAACGTTGCACCATCAGTCCTTAATATCGTGGAGCAGAGTAACAAAAATTATACGTAAGAATACTTGTATGTAATTGCAATAGATTTGTGAAAATAAAAAATAAGAAAAGAGGAAGAATGACGTGAAAGGAAGAAAGGAGCGTGTGAGACAATGGATATGGTGACGACAAGAGAACTAAGTCAATTTCATTGAGATATAGACGACAAAGACTCAAAAATCTAAAAGTGAGCAAGCCTCCTAGGCTCCACGATGCATGTAGAATACCTTGCGCGAATACATACGACGGAAGAATTGGTTTCCCGAAACTTCTCGTAGTTCTCGTATTATGATTCCTGCACACAATTAGACTTGGCAACGCTTACTGCACGGCAAAAATTGGATCGAGTTCAACTTTTTCCGCGCAACGGAAAATGCTCTTTCCGGCAAAGTGGGTGATTGATTGGTTATTGGCTCTTGCATACGGGACGCGGTTAACGCTTGCCGCGCAGCGGAAGTTGGCGTCGTAGCCAACCAAATCTTCCGACGCGCGGAAAAAGTTATGGCTCTGGCCCTCAAGACGCGGTGACGCGGCAATGCGGTAACCCGGTAACGCGGTACCGCGGTAACCAATCACCATCTTGCCTTTCCGTTCTACTTCTGAAAGTAGTACGGAAAGGCAGATAGTGATTGGTTGCCGCCGTGCCGCGTTACCGCATTGCCGCGTCCTGTGGACCAGAGCCATTAGGCTGAGTTTACACTGAGCGCGTCACGCGTCGCGTTATCTAATCAAAACGTCCAATTTTATTACATTACAAATAATGTTATAAAATGGAATGTTTTGATTGGTTAACTCGTGATTACGCGACGCGTGACGCGCTCAGTAGAAACTCAAGGTGGAAGCACATAAAATTGTAGGAGCCATGAGCAGAAGCCATATGCGCATGCGCTATGGTGTCTGCATTCTGCCCATGGCTTCTGTTTTCAATCTACATAAAAATACATAATGCATAGTTTATGTAGATTGGAAATTCAGAAGCCATGGGCAGAATGCGGACACCATAGCGCATGCGCATATGCCCTAAGAGCAAAAAGTCGACTTTAAGTCGACTTTAAGTCGACTTGAAGTCGACTTTCACCGAAACTGACTTGTCAGAAAAGTCGACTTTTTTAAGGACGAAAGTCGACTTCAAGTCGACTTGAAGTCGGCAAATGTCCCAAAAAACTAACGATGTCATGACGAAAAGTCAATTTCCCGCCAACTTTTAACGTCGATAAAATAAACCGCCGCGTACGTCTGGAGGTTGATTGTGTATCTTGAAACGAGGTGAAAATTACAAAAGTGAACAGATTTTTACTAGATTTTGATAAATAAAATCGTAGATACGCTAATAAATTTCCTCACTTTTGTAATTCTTACTTCATCATTTCTAGAGTCCCTTTATAAGAGTCTGGACAGACTTTGGGAGTGCAACAACATGGCGTGGATGTCACGTATATAGGGACTCTAGTCTAGACGCCCTAGACGGAAGGAAAACACTATGGCGCCGATGACATCGTTGTATTGTTGTAATATCGTGATAGAGAATTCTATAGAGGCTGTGAGAAAGTGAGTTTGCCTATATTTTTATTTTGACTTGATAAAGATAAGATAACCAAAACTTTAAAATATCTGAAAAGAATATTTCAATAAAATAAATTATAATATTGTAGTATAAAACAATTTATTGATAGAGAAAATTACGCGATGTACATACATAGATAAATGCATGACATTGTCATTTTTTATTAATTTTGTAATTTTTTATTTTTAATTCTAAGACACTTATTCTGTAAATGTTAACGATATCATTTCGTGCTTTGCGCAGGTAACACTGTAACATATGTAACACTGTAGCAAAGCACGTAACAATATCGTTAGTGTGTACTGGCACGTATTATGGAACTTTGCGGAATGGATTCCTATCAAAATTATACTGTTTTCCCTAAAAATACAATAAAGATGTAGGAAACAATTCCAATCGGAATCCATTTCGAAAAATTCCATAATACGCACCCTGAGAGAGGCTCCTAAGGCTCGCTATTTTACCGCTCGTGATTGGTTCCGCCATGGTGTTGCACGTCCAATGAAAATAAGGACCAGTCTGTCCAGACTCTTATAAAGGGACTCTAATCATTTCAAGATACACAATCGATCCCCTGCTAGAGAAACTATAATCGGAAGTATCGGAGGAAGTCAATGGGAAGACAATGATGACGAGGACTGTGAATGACGACGACGACGACGTTTCGTGGCGGTGGTTGATAGCGCGGCGCTTTACGACGTCTTATCGTGTCCTGTCTCGCAGCACGTATTCCTCGCACTCGCGTAAGCTCTGCTCCTCCAGCCTCCTTGAGATTCGCCGCCATATCGATGATGCATGACGCGCCGCTTGACTGTTTTCCGTCTTTTTATAAGTCGACTATTTAGAAGTCGACTTTTAGTCAACTTTCCGTCATTTTTAGAAGTCGACTTATAAAAGTCAACTTGCCGTCGACTTTCCGTCAACTGTGCTCTTAGGGTGGCTTCTGCATTCCGCCCATGGCTCCTGCAATTTTATGTGCTTCCACCTTGAGTTTCCACTGAGCGCGTCACGCCCCTGCTAAAAATGACCGATTGAATCCGATTAAAAATTTTGAATCCGCATGAATCTGGATTCTTGATCCGGAAATCACGGATTTATAACGATTACACCGACTGAAAACGATTGAAACGGATTGGTATTCAAGGATGTAATTTCAATCGGATTCTATCGATTTGAATCGTTATGATTTTATAAACGATTGCACTGATTGAAAACGATTGAAACGGATTGGTATTCAACGATGTAATTTCAATCGGTTCCTATCGGTTTGAATCGTTATGATTTCGTAACGATTACACCGATCGAAACCGATTGAAACGGATTCGTAATCAATTAACGATGTAATTTCAATCGGTTCCTATCGGTTTGAATCGTCATGATTTCATAACGATTATACCGATTGGAAACGATTGAAACGGATTCGTACTCAAGGATGTAATTTCACTCGTTTTCTATCGGTTTGAATCGGTCTTATTGTTAGTCAATCGTTTAAATCGTTATGATTTCATGAACCCCGAAATCACGAAATTATAATGATTTATACGGATTGACTGACCGATTCAAACTGATAGAATCCGTGAATTCCGGATATATAAACAGGATTATTTATTACTTTATTATAATTCCATTCTTTGTACTACAAATTTATTACAATGTGCAGTATTTATTTAAATGAAAACATTTTACAGTTTTGCAAATATAGAACTCATGACTTTACCAAAAGGAAATCCTGTAGTAAGAACTCTATTACGTAAAAATTATGTGTTGTATACAATTTTAATGATTAAGGCGGATTTAATCCGATTCACATAGCTACTTTAATTACCCGATTTAAATTGATTAAGCGCAGATACGATTGAAACCGATTGAGTCGGATTCAGATGAATCCGGAAATATCGCATTAAATCCGATTCCGGTGTTATATTAAAATTTCACGATTGATGCGGATTCAATAGGATTCATGTGGTCATTTTATTTACCCGCTTAAAATGGATTGGCATTAATACGATTGAAACCGATTCAGTCGGATTCAGATGAATCCGGAAATATCGCATTAAATTCGATTCCGGTGTTGTATTAAAATTTTACGATTGATGCGGATTCAATACGATTCGTGTGGTCACTTTATTCACCCGATTAAAATGAATTGGCATTAATACGATTGAAACCGATAACGGCGGATTCAGATCAATCCGGAAATGCCGAATTAAAAACGATTCCGATTGATTTGTTATTAAAACCGATTCACTTCCAATCGGGCATCCGATTAACCGGATTGAAAACGCATTCATTCCGATTCAATTTCACCAAATTTAATGCGGAACCAATCGGATTCAATCGGTCATTTTCAGCGGGGGCGTTGCGTCATCACGAGTTAACCAATCAAAACAGTAGGTAAGCTATGGGCGCTCTAACCAAGGGGCAATGAGGGGGGGTGAGGGGGGGTGGGTATACCGCGGGAGAGGAGGGGGGGTGTACCGCGGGGGGGGAACCGCGTTTTCGGGCACCGCGGGATAGGGGGAGGGGGGACCGCGTTTTCGGGAACCGCGGGGGAGGGGGAGGGGGGACCGCGTTTTCGGGCACCGCGGGGGAGGGGGAGGGGGTACCGCGTTTCCGGCGCCGCGGGGGAGGGGTCCGCGGGGTGAGGGGACCCGCGTTCGCGTTTTCGGGCGCCGCGGGAGAGAGGTCCGCGGGGTGAGGGGACCCGCGTTCGCGTTTTCGCCGCGCCGGTACGTGGAATTAAATAAATTTATATTATACATAGAAAATTTGCTTACCACCGCTGGATTTGAATCAGAAACCCCCGGCTCGTGAGTCAGTCACATCCCGCACTGTGTGACACAATATTGATGAATACGTTTTGTATTGTCTATATATGTTACAGTTATTGTTAGCAGTAGAGTCTCTTAGCAGTATAGGCCATAGTCTCTTAATTTTAGACAATAATATATACACTTAAAATAGTTAAAAAAATACTATTTCAAAGCAGTTAAAATTTACACAAAAACACACATAGGACACAGATTACATGGTGAAATTAAATATAATGGGTCTCCACATGACGAATAGAAGAGACCGTCTATTAGTATATAAGGCCTGGTGTCATGTTTACGATAAACGTACAGCATTGAGAATAATCCACTGATTCTCACAATGCATGACGCACAAAACTTCACCTGTCCTGGAGTGAAATAACAGTATGTGCAGCACATCTTTGTCAGAGGATTTAACGCATTAATTTCAGCTTGATTCAACACTCTGAAAATTTCATCCGGAATATCCTCATCAGCCATTTCACTATCATAACATGAATCGTCTGACAATATAGCATCATCATCAACTTCCATTCCTTCCTCTTCATTCACTTCTATTTCTTCAGGCACTTCCATTTCTTCATCGTTTGCTTCAACTTCCATTCTTTCTTCTCCTTCAAACTGCAATTCTTCGAAATCCATTTTATATACACTCTGTTCCACTCACGCGCTAAAATATAAACTTTGGAAAATATCCGAAGTTTCTTTTCCAATCAAATTCGCTGTTGAGAAACTCCCGGTTCGATCGGAGATCGGCGATTCCCAATTCGCGACGGATCAAATATCGCGCTACGTCGACTCTCCACAAACGCACTCTAGAACAATTTCTCATGCGCGGTTCGCTGATCTTCACGATTTTGAATTTACTATTGAGCACCGGTTTGCACAAGTTTTTATATTCGTCGCTCATGTCACGTCATGTGTTGTACTCGCGACTTTCGGTCCACGACTACTGAGCGTACCATCAAATTCATCCTTCTATATCCCACTATTGTCACATCGTTTGTTTATCATATCTAATTTCACCATGATCTCAGCATCCATACATTTGGGCCTCACGAAAAATCTACAATGTGCAGTTTTGCACGTGTGCGATGAAGTCACCGCGAGACACGTATGTTCATGAAAACGATATCGCGCCATTAACTTTCAATGGTTTAATCTGTATAACTGCTATTGAACCGCTATCAAACTTCTTTAAAACAGCTATCAAACAACAACTAAAAACAGCTATCAAACAACTAAAAACAACTAAAACAGCTTTAAAAAACAGCTATCAAACAACAATCAAACAACTAAAAACAGCTTTTGAACAGCTAAAAACAACTAAAAACAACAAAAAACATCTTTAAAAACAACTAAAAACAACTATCAAACAACTAAAAACAGCTAAAAACAACTAAAACAGCTTTAAAAACAGCTATCAAACAACTATCAAACAACTAAAAACAGCTTTTGAACAGCTAAAACAGCTTTTGAATAGCTTTTAAACAACTAAAACATATATATTATATTACAAACTATGTGGGAAATGGAAATAAAACATTTTATATATACATATATAGTTTATTTAAAAAAAATCATAATTTTTTCTGGTGTCGCGACCACCAGTTACATATTTTTAATACATTTTGTAATGCGCAATTCTTAACATGTTTTTCACATCTTATAGTATTAGTAACATCTAGATTACTTAAAGATTCGATATCTTCGTAATCGGCATCCAAAGTCTCAATGTTTAGATTTTTTCTAGCTTTATTCTCAAGTAGATCCACCAGCCATTTTCGTTTCTGGCATCCCTTGACATACACAAGAGTCGACGTCTCGTCGCCCTCTCCAAGCACGGCCGATGTAATTAAATGTTTCGCCATGCTGTATGGCACGTTTCCATCCTCCCATCGTAGTCCATGGTGATTTGCAATCAACCAAGAAGCGCATGATTTGTCGGATTTCGTGAGGAGACTCCATGGCATGGGACATGTAAAAATGTAATGCGTCAAAACGGTCCCGTTTCTCAGAACCGCCACCTCCTTTACGACAAATTTCATCCCGACGGTGAAGCCTTGCAGATCGACAAACGTTGGTACGATCATGACGAAACGACGGAGCAATCTGTATCTTATCGCGGTACATCAGTGTATCTTATATCGCAATACCCGCTGATATTGCAATTTACATGATTTTGCGCACTACGTTCGACAATGGACAGTATTCGATTACGCGATCATGCAAAATGAGACAATAGGCGGTAGTATTTGCCGGTACATTCTCTTTGCAGTCAAATTCTATTCACACATCCACGGTGGCGCTCTTGACAGATTCGTTTTGTCGCGAGCAATCGATGACAACAAAAGGTCCTTCCATCAGGAATGTATACAAGCTGCAAAGCGTATCACTGGAATCGTATCCGTAATAAGCTTTACGAAAACGCGCATACATATCGAAAAGGACGGCGTATTGATTTTTGCCAAAATCCAAAATTCAAGTCGTCGTACGGATAAAATTCAGAGTTTAGATAAAGTTTCACGTTGGTCAAGTTACAGTCATCGAATACGCTAACATTTTGAGACATGATATTCTTGCGCCCGGTCTGCAGCGCAAAGATAACGTATCGCGGCTTCTCCAGCTGAGTCGCCGTTTTGACGGCCCACGAATGCTTGGTCGTGCTCTGCAACATGGGGTACTCGTACAGATCCCACGAACGGAAACTAACACTAAGATATCGCCCGCTTTCCAAGGCCCGTAGCATGGATAGCTTATTGATCTCGTTTAATGTGACGTGAGGCATTCGCCACTGTACTTTAAACAATTCAATTTCCGGCTCCGTCGCCGGATTTCCCACAATGCAATTGTTGTCGCTGCGCGCTCGTATCAAAATTAATTCGTGACAAGCGTTAACAACCACGCGTTTGTAATCCTCGCAAAAGCCCAGCAACCTCTTGAGCGGTACGCAAAAGTTGAAGTATCCTTCCGGTATGCTCGATGAAACGTCCCATCCAGCATTCCGCATGAGTTGAGAATCATTATACGATAGCGTCTACTGCTAACAATAACTGTAACATATATAGACAATACAAAACGTATTCATCAATATTGTGTCACACAATGCGGGATGTGACTGACTCACGAGCCGGGGGTTTCTGATTCAAATCCAGCGGTGGTAAGCAAATTTTCTATGTATAATATAAATTTATTTAATTCCACGTACCGGCGCGGCGAAAACGCGGTCGCCCCTCCCCGCGGCGCGGCGAAAACGCGAACGCGGGTCCCCTCACCCCGCGGACCCCTCTCCCGCGGCGCCCGAAAACGCGAACGCGGGTCCCCTCACCCCGCGGACCCCTCCGGATTAACCTTAAAAAAGCAGCGCCAAGTTTTTTACAAGAAAAATTTATTTATTTTATTTTAATTAAATATTTTTATTTTATAATGTTACCTCTTTAATTCTTTGTGATTAAAATGATTAAATGAGTCTTTGTAATATTATAATTTTATCAAGGAGAATTAAAACTACTACCACTTGGGTTGATAGAAAGATCCTCAGGAATACAAAGATACATACCACTTGGGTTGAGTTAGGTAATACAATTTTGTTTTATTTTTTAAGAGTAGTTGCACTACAATTATTTTTCAAAGCAATATATATATTCTCTTTGTAGTTGGCGTAATTTAAAGATTTCATATATTTTTTTGAAATATATATATCACTTGGATTGAATTTGGTAACGCAATTTCGTGATATAATAATAATTTTGTTATAAGGTATATATATATATATTCTCTCTTTGTAATTGGCGCAGTATTAAAAGATTTCACATATTTTTTTTTAAATAGATACCACTTGTTATTTAGGTTTTTTCGAGATAGATATCACTTGGATTGAATAAAGTAACAATTTTGTAATTTAATAATTTTGTGAGACAATTTTTGTGAGACAATTTTTGTGAGACAATTTTGTGAGATAATTTTTTGAAACGTTGTGAGTTTAAATATATTAATTATTAGGCCAGTTGGGTCGAACAGAAACGACTTCTGTTTTTAATAATTTTGTTAAGATAGATATCACTTGGATTGAATAAAGTAACAATTTTGTAATTTTATAATTTTGTGAGACAATTTTTGTGACAATTTTGTGAGACAATTTTTGTGAGACAATTTTGTGAGACAATTTTGTGAGACAATTTTTGTCAGACAATTTTGTGAGACAATTTTTGTGAGACAATTTTGTGAGATAAAATTAATGATACTACCACTTGGTTTTTTTCCGAGGTAACAACCACGCGTGTACTTGGCGCCCTTTTTTTACCTTTTTTGAAAAAGGTAATTTTGTACTGATATCATGCATTTTGTAGTGTTACGCATCCTCTTCTAACTAGTCTTATAAAGAGTATATCTTACAAACAGTATGTACAGATTGTAAAGCTAAAGGTGTTACAGACTATTATTTCTAAGAAAATAGATTTTTTTAAATAACATGTAGACATGATACAAATAAAACAAATTTATTCTTTATGTTTTTTTGTACTTTTAAGTACTCTGCATTTAAAAATAATTTACATTATTTTCATCCATTTGTATCATGTCTATTTGTTATTTTAAAAAATTTGGCAATTATACCGTTCAATAAAGCAAAGTTTCAGCTTTAAGAATCTGTTTTTTGAATTGTAATACGATGTTTTTTAAGGAAGTTATGAGCAATCAAAGTCAAAATGCTCATTTCTTATTCAATCCACGATAAAAACTTTCAAAAGTAGAGATTTCAAGCTTTAAAATCCTTTTTTTAAATTTAAATTTTGTTCATTTTTAACAAAGTTACAGCTGCTTGAATTTTGCCTATTTTTAAAGATAAATTTAGTGTTCTTTTAAAATACCTGACACATTGAAGATAATGAAAGTGCTTCTAGCATGCTCGGATTTTAGATTTCGAATATGCAACAAAATCAATATGTAAGTATTTCTTCAGAAAAATGCATCAACATTGGTTAGCGCTTAAACGTTAAATTTTCTTTTCCTACGTTAAAAACTAAAGCTACGATTTATTTAAACATTATTGGTGCAATAACTAGCTAAAACATCAATTTAAACATACATGTGTAGTTTAGACAGGTAATAAATACAGGTCAGAATTACAAATTTCTTGATTGTACCAGCATTTAATTATACAGTAAATAATAAATTTATTTACAGTTACAATAGATTATACATATTAAATAAAACTTGATTTGGTAAGTATGAAGTAAATAACAATATAATAGTTTTATTAAATGTTTATTTAGCAATTATGTTTTCATGTATGTATAAGAAACGTAGCATATTCACATATTCACTTTGTATGTGTGTGTTCATATGTGTATGGTCAGAGGTACGAATATATAATACTGACGGGTTATATTACTGCTTAAAAATACGGCTTAAAAATAATTATGTTACTGTCTCGGTCTTCTGCCTCGTCTACCCCAATGGTAGTTAGCTGACGACATCTTTCTTCTTGTCGTCGTATCCCCGCGGCTCTGCCTCTTGGTCTTCGAACTGTAAATATGCTCATGTACCATAGCGTTTAGTCCAAAGCGTTTGGTCTGCACTATGCGATCGTGTTCTTCTCTATTATTGACAATGCGATCAAGTGCGATTTTTTGCGCATTTTTATTACAGACGTTCTTCATTACATTAACATAACAAAGTCTATACTTTCAAGGTACATGATGATCGTTTTAAAATGGTGTCTACCTGTGAGATCTTTAAGGATTATGCGCAGTGTTCAAGCTCCCGCACGGAGCACATTAAGCTAAATTAGTCTTCGTTATTTTATTTTTATCTTGCAAATTGTCTTTATTTGTTCTCTCTCTCGCGAGCTTACCGATTATTAATATCGAGTCGCCGCAAGCGCTTGGACACTTCGATAAGATTAAAGCGATCACAGACAGAGGCATTCCGGTAAACGAAACGCCGCGAACACCAGTAGGTAAACTATGTTAGTTCTAAATTACTCTGTGTGCGTGCATGCGCGCGCGCGTGTGTGTGTGTGTGTGTGTGTGTGTGTGTGTGTGTGATAATCGACAGGATCTCGTTATCGTGAACCGTTTTCGGGGCGCCGCGGGGGTATCGGGTTACACACGGGTATCGGATTTCGCGGGGGTACCGCGTTTTTGCCGCGCCGCGGGAGAGGGGGTCCGCGTTTTCGCCGCGCCGCGAGGTCCGCGTGCAACGACCGCGTTGGTCCGCGCGACGTCTTCTCGTTCGCGTTATCTCCCCCTCGTAGATGTTCTTTCGCGCCCCCGTCCCCCATTCGCGCGCGTCTTCACGGTCGCGGTCTCTCTCTCTCCCCCGTTCGCGGTCTCTCTCTCGTTCCCGTTTGCGTTCTCGCTCCCGTCACCCATTATAGTTAGATCATTTTTATATTATTTTAAGTGATTTATTTATTGGAAATAAGAGGAAGAATATTTAATAATTTATACGAGACAGATGAGAAAACGTTTAATGATCGCGCGACGAGTGCGGCACGCACATTCTTATCGAGAGTTACCGCTCTGTAATTCTAAACCGCTGACGGTGGACAAGGGAACGGTAGACAGAAGGAAAGATAATTTTAGATACAGTGATATGCATTTTAATATACATTTATTTCTCAAAGTATTTCTATCAAAGCATACAATAATAGCACTAAAATAAAATTTTATAACATTTATGTACGTCTTTCTTCATTATAGTAACTATCAAAGAAACTTGCAAAAATTATAGTTTTATCGAACGCAAAATCATTAGCTGTAACAAATAATAAGTCAACGTTACTATTATGACTTTACAACTATCATGATTACTTATAAAGTACATTTATCATGCAAATTTCTGAAGATATTTTGCGGCAAATTTTCTTCACCTGAAACACATAAATGCAATAACACGATTAAGATAAGGATTCAATATTTTTTTATTAAAAAAGCGATTGTCTTACCAGTATTCCTCCTCCTCCTCCTCTATATCCTCCCCGAAGAGTCTTCGCAACGAGTACGAATCGAATTGATAGTCCTGCAGTTCTCTGTTTATACGTCTCTCCTCTCGCATCCACCGCCAGTAATCAATATTAATAAATCCTGGGATATGGTAGTCCATACGCAGCTGTAAGATAAACATTAAAAATATTACTTTTTCTTAAAACATGCGCACGCACGCACAAAGGAAAAAATTATACCCACGCAATCTCGGGGGATGCGGATCCGCACCCACAAGTCCTCCATCTGCACCTCGATCCTTAAAATGCGCCGCACCCATCGCGGCCACATCCACTAAACAAAAAAGAAAAAACATTAAAAACTCTATAATGTATGTCACTACACTTTTGTCGCACTTCGTACCAAGATGTTCCTTGGAAAAAATATTTCAATGTACTCCATTGTCACACACGCACTCAATCAAAAATTCACGCGGAATCTCGTCGAAGAAGCAGCTGTCGATCGTCGCTAAAGATGTTCGTTATACTGACCGCGCTCTAGCCCGAGCTCAATTTATAGGGCATTGAAAAATGAAGAGAGAGGGTTGTACGTGATTTATCTGTGACATATTATATTATCAAAACTAGCTATCATGAAAAATAATCTTCTACTTACCTTTGCATCATGCAGTCGCAGGTGGATACTCTGAACCGCTATCGAATAAGATGAGAAGCGAGGATGCGCGTGATTTATCTGCGGCGTATTATGTTATGCAAAAATAATCCTCGCGAGAAAAAAGACAGCTATCAAGGTTAATAAAACAAGCTTCACTAAAATAGTTAAAAATACTGCAGGCTATGTCTTTCACAAATGACATGTGCACACAGGACACAGATTACATGGCATAATTAGATATAATGGATCTCCACATGATGAACAGAAGAGACCGTCCATGAGTACATAAAGACGGGTGTCATGTTTTCGCTCAGCGTACAACATTGAGAACAGTCCGCTTATTCTCACCATACATGATACACAAAACTTTGCGTGCCCGGAAGTGAAATAAAAGTATGTGCAACACATCTTTTTCAAAGGATTCAACGTATTCACTTCAGCTTGGTTTAAAACTCTGAAAATTTCTTCCGTATCAGACCTTTCGCTGTCATAACATGAATCGTCTGACAATATTGCATCATCATCATCCATTTCTTCCTCTTCATTCACTTCAACGTCTATTTCTTCTTCTTCTTGTTCATTCACTTCAACTTCCATTCTTTCTTCTCCTTCAAACTGCAATTCTTCGAAATCCATTTTATATACACTCTGTTCCACTCACGCGCTAAAATATAAACTTTGGAAAATATCCGAAGGGGTTCTTTTCCAATAAAATTCGCTGTTGAGAAACTCCCGGTTCGATCGGAGATCGGCGATTCCGATTTCGCGACGGATCAAATATCGCGCTACGTCGACTCTCCACAATTTCAATCTGCAACAATTTCTCATCCGCGGTTCGCTGATTTTCACGATTTTGAATTTACAATTGAGCACCGGTTTGCACAATTTTATGTACTCGTCGCTCATATCACGTTAAAAAGAAAAAATCGCGGTATTGCACTCACGCGCTAAAATATAAACTTTGGAAAATATCCGAAGGTTCTTTTCCAATTAAATTCGGTGTTGAGAAACTCCCGGTTCGATCGGAGATCGGCGATTCCCAATTCGCGACGGATCAAATATCGCGCTACGTCGACGTCCGACAAGTACAATCTGCTACAATTTCTCATCCGCGGTTCGCTGATTTTCACTATTTTTGAATTTACTATTGAGCACCGGTTTGCACAATTTTATGTACTCGTCGCTCATGTCATGTGTTGTACTCGCGACTTTCGGTCCACGACTACTGAGCGTACCCTCAAATTCATCCTTCTATATCTCACTATTGTCACATCGTTTGTTTAACATATCTAATTTCACAATGATCTCAGCATCCTTACGAATGCGCCTTGCGAAAAATCTACGATGTACAGTTTTTGCACGTGTGCAATGAAGTCACCGCGAGACACGTATGTTCATGAAAACATATCGCAACATTAACTTTCAATGGTTTAATCTGTATAACTGCTATTGAACCGCTATCAAACTTCTTTAAAACATCTTTAAAAACAACTTTAAAAACAGCTAAAAAACAACTAAAAACAACTAAAAACATTTTTAGAAACAACTAAAAACAACAAAAAACATCTTTAAAAACAACTAAAAACAACTATCAAACAACTAAAACAACTAAACAGCTTTAAAAACATCTATCAAACAACTATCAAACACTAAAACATCTTTAGAAACAACTAAAAACAACTAAAAACAACAAAAAACATCTTTAAAACAACTAAAAACAACTATCAAACAACTAAAAACAGCTAAAAACAACTAAAAACAACTAAAAACATCTTTAGAAACAACTAAAACACTAAAAACAACAAAAAACATCTTTAAAAACAACTAAAAACAACTATCAAACACTAACACTAAAAACAACTAAAAACAACAAAAAACATCTTTAGAAACAACTAAAAACAACTAAAAACAACAAAAAACATCTTTAAAAACAACTAAAAACAACTATCAAACAACTAAAAACAGCTTTTGAACAGCTAAACAGCTTTTGAATAGCTTTTAAACAACTAAAACATCTATATTATATTACAAACTATGTGGGAAAGGAAATAAAACATTTTATATATACATATATAGTTTATTTAAAAAAAAATCATAATTTTTTCTGGTGTCGCGACCACCAGTTACATATTTTTAATACATTTTGTAATGCGCAATTCTTAACATGTTTTTCACATCTTATAGTATTAGTAACATCTAGATTATTTAAAGATTCGATATCTTCGTAATCGGCATCCAAAGTCTCAATTGTTAGATTTTTCTAGCTTTATTCTCAAGTAAATCCACCAGCCATTCTCGTTTCTGGCATCCCTTGACGTACACAAGAGTCGACGTCTCGTCACCCTCTCCAAGCACGGCCGATGTAATTAAATGTTTCGCCATGCTGTATGGCACGTTTCCATCCTCCCATCGTAGTCCATGG